>NC_056741.1:1345768459-1346015959 GCF_019279795.1 Protopterus annectens | reverse complement strand
AGAGAGGTAAATAGGTCTCAACAAGGTTGGCCCAAACAGCTGAAAATCATATTCACTACTATTTGAGGGGCCACTTGTGAGGAATCAGAATGGACCTGCTGAGTCTGTCTGCCAGCGCAAATATTTTTCTCTGTATGTGTGTTACAAAGAGAAAGCAGTCTGAAGATAATGCACATTCCCGGACCCTCATGGCCTCTCTGCACAAAGGTTAGGAAGAGGTTCCTCCTTGTGTGTTGATCTCCCAGACTACTGAAATTTTGTCTGTGTGAACTGCAATAGTCCCTAGAGGGAGAAAGTCCTGAAAGGCTTGCAACCTTAGGAGGGGACTGCTCATCTCTAGAACACTGATATGCAACTTGGTGTCTGAGGGAGACCACATGCCTTGGACCATCTTTCCAATGAAATGCCCCCCCACACACACACACACACCAGTTGGGAAGTGTCTGCAGTCACTGTGGCTACTGGGGGAGGAAGGGAGAACAGCCTGCCCAGAAACAGGTCATCTCACTGGATCCACCAGCAAACATTATATTTGTAAACTGCAGTTAGTTTTATGGGAAAAGATAAAGGCTAGTAAAGAATAGATCACTGTAACACCAGTGTCCATTGAAGGACTCACAAAGAATCTTGTTAGAGGAACTAGAATAGCAGATGACATTGACCCAGGAGTTTGTAGTATTAGTTGTACTGGAGAAGATGGATGAGACAGTATAGCCCGCAATTGACTTCTCAGTGATGTGATGTGATAAAGAAATAATGATGCTACTTGAGTAGTAGTATTTAGTTGAGTTCCTATAAATTCCAGAGTCTGAACAGGAGTTGCATTCAATTTGGCCTGGTTTATTGAAATGCCCAAGGAATCAGAGATCTGAAGCAAGTAATCCCTGCCTTGTAGAAGGTGATAGTTGGCTGGGGTGGTGAAAAGCCCATCATCGAGACAGGGAAACACCTGGATTCCTCTGAGTCTCAAATGAGCTGCCACAATTGTCATGCACTTGGTGAACACCCTGTGGGCTATGGTAAATCTGCCTTCTCCTTATTTATTCATCCTCTACTCTGATAGCTCCTAGCAAAGGAAACATGCCCTAGCTTGGGATTTGTAACTAGCACTCATCACTGGTGGTTTATCATCGTCTGGTTTTGCTTTATCTGCACTGCTCTTGAGCCTCTCCTCCATGTAGTGCCTGTTGCTCCCTTATTACATTAAAATACATTTACTTAATGACAAATACGGCAAACTTAACTACTCTGCCCTTAAGGCACATTCAACGTACTACCACCCATCACCGTCCTCTAGTAACAATTTCACCCTTTCTTCACCTGTCCTATGCCCTCTGGAATGCTTACGACTCTTTCTTCTCCTTGTAGAATTCCAAATATCCATCCCACGGGTTCAAAACATTCTAAAGCAGTTTCACATATTCAGTCTGTTGCCTGTGTTGCCTCCTCCTCCAAAGGTCAACTATTTGCACCTCCTTTGTAATATCTTGGGAACCACTTCATAGGAAGGTACTAGGCTATTGGCCGTAGGGCTTATATAAGCCTAGCCAAAAAGGCACCCTGGCTTTCGCCACCCATAAAAATTATTTTCCTGTGCCCCTGTCGAGCAGAGCCACAGAGGAGATCCCCAGGATGAATTCCTATTTCTCAGCCAATCAAAATTTTTCTTGAAGAGTGCTAATGAGGAGTTTTGTTTGATACAGATAGGTAGTTTTTTTCCAGAGTATGGGAAGTCTCTGGGGACAGGAATCTATCCCTCCAGTCCACCCTAAATCTCTTCTAGTACTCAAGACAGAACTTCTCCAGCTCCACTAGTCATTTCCTTTCCCTTCCGCCAAATCTATCTTCAGTTGACTTCTTGAGGACTCCTTTCAGATTTTCTTCACAGTGTAAGGCCTTCAGAAATGAAATAAAATGAGTACTGAAGCTGATCTGACTAAGGCCCAGAAAGGCAGAAACATCACTTTTTTTTTTATATGGAGACTATCCCCTTCAGATACACCAACATTTAGCTGGTTGTTGCCACTGACCTTTCACTCTACTCCTGATGGCCCAACATTCCCAGATCCTTTCTGCATCTGTTGCTATTGGTATTAGTTCCACTCCACCCAGCCACTACATCCAAATGGATTGATGTCACAGTGCAGCAGTAAACTACTGTCTGAAGGAAACTAACTGCCTTGTTTTCAGCTCAGCTGCCCAGCCTTACAAAATTCTTCTTTAGAGAGACTTCCATCACCCATAACTATTTATTTTATTATTTATTTGCATTCCGGGTATCCACTGGGCCTAGAAGTGTCCATTTTCAGTGGAGGCCTGGAGAGAAAAGCTCTCTCTCTCTCTCTCTATATATATATATATATATATATATATATATATATATATATATATATATCTACGTTGATGAGATAAAGTCACATAATGACTGTTAACAGATTCAAGTTATTAGTAGGCAACATTATACAAAACACAAAAATAACAATAATTTACATCCAAGTACAATACATACATGTTGATATACAATTAGAATTAGGCTTTCTTTTCTTTGAATTTCATCTTGTAGCTGAGGATGCATAAAACAGAGGGAGAAGAGTTAAAGTGAAGACAGATAGATATTTCAAAGTGCTGAAGAATTATTTGAGCATGTACAGAGCCACAGTTTGGAGAGGTATTCTTGCAGAGACTTCTTGAAAATGATGTGGTTAGAAGTGGTTCTGATTGTGGTGGGTAAGGAATTCCACACCCTGGCTACAGCAACGGAGTAAAGAGCTCATGCAGCTGTAAGGTTGGGTAATTCTACCTTTGGAAGACATTTATTTTCTGATCTGAGTTACCTAACGGGTTGTAGGGTGACATTAGTGAGGCTAGGGATAGGCAATCTTCTGGTTTAGGTAGGAAGAGAGGTAGTTCAAGCCAATTAAGTTTTTGAAGGGTTATACAGTGATGGGAGGTATGTGCAATAGTGTTGGCAAACTTTGTTACTTTATTGTAACTAGATTTGAGTTTTTCTTTAGAGAGTGTTGAATGCCTGCGAGCAGGGGGCCACCATACAGTAGAGATGGTAAAAGAAAGGATGATGCTAGGGTTTTTTTGGCTGAGTGGTTGAGGTAAGTTAAGTGTCTGTAAAGCAGACCTAACTTTGGGGGGGGGGGGGGGGGGTCTTTCTGATGTTGTTTAGGATACGAAGGTTAAAGGAGAGATTTTCATTGATAGCAACTCCAAGAAGTTTAGTGTGAAGCACTATTTTGATGACAGTGCTGTTCTGAGACTGAATAGTAAATTCTGACCTGTTTATGGGGGTGGACCTTTTAGGGGAGAGTAGGAGGAGTTGCGTTTTGTTAGCATTTAGAGCTAGGCGATTGTTGTTCATCCATGTTTCTGTGGATGAGAAGGCGATCTGAGTTAGTTTTTGGAGTTCACTGGTGGATTAGGCAGAGCAGATGATGGTGAAATCATCTGCGTATTGAATGTGAGGTCTGGGACAGGGAAGAGTGAAAGTCATTAACAAATATGCTGAAAAGGAGGGGCCCAAGTATAGAGCCTTGATAACGGGAGATAAAGTGAAAAGTACTGGTCCCATTTTGTTGCTTGCTGTTTGTAAGGTAGTTGCAGAACCAATCTAAGGTAGGGGATGAGATTCCTACGGCAGATAGTTTAGTGAGTAGTAGGGGATGTGAGATGGTACCAAATGCCTTTGATAGGTGGAGGAATAAAGAGAACACAATTTTCCCTCTGTCTCTTGCACGATTTACAGTATCCAATAATGATACAAGGGCAGTGGTGGTAGTGTGTTCCAGGTCTGAAACCGTGTAGGGTGGGGGAACAGATTTTACTGTCTAGGAGGTGCTTTAGGAGTTGATTGTGGACACATTTTTCTAAAAATTTAGATAGAGGGGAAAGGACTGCTATGGGTTGGAAATTGATGAAATCTATGTTTTGGTCTCCTTTATATAGTGGGAGAATATAAGCTTTTTTTTTTTTTTTTTTACAGATAATGGGTTCTTGCTGTTCTTGGAGAGATCGATTGCTAAGTATGTTAACTGGATAAGCTGTAGATTTTACTGACATCTGTAGGTATGTTAGGGGTAGATTATCAGGTACATCAGTACATGGTTTGAGTTTAAGGAGTAGTTTCAAGATAGCTGAAGTAGGGATGGGGGAGAAGGTGACGTTTGTCGTGATGTGGACATTTGGTGGGTGTGCTGTGATATTTATTTGAGGGAAGTTTCCTATAAGTTTATCAATGGAGTCTAAAATGCAGGTTGAATATTGCTGCAATGTCTGTGAGGGATTTGTCTGGGTCAGGACAGGATTGCTGTTACTGAATCTTCGGTTAAGTAGAGTGGATACTGTATTCCAGAATTTCTTAGGGTTTTGTTTACGGCATTTTTGGTTAGATAGAAGTGTTTTTGTCTTTAACTACTGCATGTTTTGCTTGATTATGAAGGTACAGCAGTAGCATTGTTGCCTCACAGCAAGAGGTTCTCCCGTTCGATTCTCAGCTACTGTGCGGGGAGTGCCTTCTGTGTGGAGTCTGCATGTTCTCCCCGCGTGTCGAGTGACGTTCCAAAAGACATGCGTGAATGGGCATGCCTTTGTTGAAGGTTGGGCGTCGAGCTGGCAACTCGGCACCCTGAAAATCTACTGCCAATCATTAGCGGACCGGAGTTCCTCTGTGGCGACCACTAACCGGGAAAAGCCGAAAGAAAACAACAACATGAAGTTGTCTGAACTGTAGGATGTAATGGGGGTGATTTTTTTTTGCCAAAACTTCCAAAGTTGGTCTCTTTTAGACATCAGTTGTTTTGTGGGATGATTATGTTAGGTAGCATTGTTGTTTTTAATTCTTTTTTGCCATATGGGGGCTAGATTGTTTACGATATCGAAGGTTGAATTAAAGAATTCAACAGCTTCATCAACTGAGAGGACTTGCAGAATGCTCCAGTTTACTTGTGCCAGGGTGTCATTTAGAATTGTTTGGTCGAAACTGGAGATATTTCTAGTTAGTCTGTACTGGTGTTGGCTGGGGCTAGGGTGGATTCATGTATTAAGTATGCTGAGAGGTGATCACTTATGGTTTGAGGTAGAGTCCCTGCTGAAGCTACTTTGTTTGGGTGTGAGACTAGTATCCAGTCTATGATGGAACCACTGGTTGTTTTGTTGGGTCTAGTTACTTCGCTGATAAGCTGGGTATAATTAAATAGATTTATATTTATTGAGGGATGATTTTTTGTGACTTCTGTCCAATCTATGCTGACACCTCCAAGGATAATTGTGTCTCACCGGTAAAGGTTTTTGAAGTCCAGACAAGGATTTGTTCTAAGATGGGTTATATTACTGACTGGTGGGATATAGACTTCAAAGATGCAGAGCTTTTTGCTGGTATTCAGTTGTAGGAAAGCTACAATAATTTCAGATGATGTGAATTGTGGGGTGTGGTTGGTATATGGTACTAATGTGAAATGACTTGAGTAAATTTATGCAACACCTCTACCTTTTTTACGAGGTCTGTCATATCTTAAGCAGGAGTAGCCAGGTGGTAGAAATTCTGAGTTTTTTTTTATATATGGTTTAATCTAGGTTTCTTTTATTATATCTGGCCTACTGTGTGAAACCCAGGCATGGAAGTCTGGAATTTTATTCCTGATACTTTGCAGGTTAATGGTAGCTATGGTGAAATATTTATTGGTTTGTTAGGTTGTGGGATTTAGGGTTGGTCCAGGGTTGGGGTGGATGTCCTCGCATAGGGTAAGTTTTGCTTGATTGAGAGGTAAGTTTGTGGTTATTTTAAGTATGGGATGTTTGTATACAGCTGTTAGGCTAAGTTTAGTATTTGCTTCAGTTACTAGTTTAAATCTGGTAGCAGAGTGGTTGTATAATGCAATAAGCCCTGGGTGAATTAGGTAGTAGCTGTGTGGGTGGAATTATGGTTGAGGTGATAGGTAAAGGTTTTAAACTGTGGTGTATTGTGTGGATGGAGATCAAGTGCAAAAGGGTAAGGAAAGCAAGGGAGATTGGGAGGAGCAATGGTGTTCAGTGTTGGCACATTGTTTGATGAGACAATGGATGAAGTGAGATTGGAAAGTGTAGGTGGAGTGCTGATCGGAGGATATGGAGAAGGGGAGGAGCCTGCCTAGGAATAAAGGAAATAGATCTTGGGGTGGGTGGGAATGGGGGTAGCGTAGGGAAGTGAAGTGGAGTTAGCCCGAGGGTGAACGAAGCGGGCAGCACCTGGAGCTATCAAAGCGACAGCAGAAATGAGCCTGCAGAATAAAAAACTATCAGTATCAGTGTAGACACTAACCAGGTAAGTTAGGAATAGAGGAAAAATAGTACAGGATGGCTTTACAATAAAGACAAATTAAAGAAAGTACTTGGACTAGCTTTTGAAAGTCAAATAAGAGTTTCATGCACTAGTCTGTGAAAATCCCAGGGAAAAGCCTGGTAGTAAGACAGAAGCGTCGAAGGTATCCCTTTGTTAGGGAATTATAAGCCATGGGTCCAAATGCGCTTCTGAAGAACAGCGTCGCCAAACTACAAGTAGTATTGAATGGAGTCACTCCAAGGATGTCTGCTAGTCTGAAAGAATGAGGGAGAGGCTATGAGAGGGTTGTATGCAGCTGTTGTCCCTACATATCTTTTTATCTCTTCCCTAGTATATGTCTGAAACATACTGTCTCCTGAAACAGACTGAGGAGTGTTTAATCTAGGACCAACCTTGACAGTATTCTAGAAAGTCAATTTCTAATTCCTGACACTTCTGCCTCAACATAACCTCTAACTTCAGCCATTTACTCAAACAATCCAGCTCCTTAGCTTTAGTCTTCCTGGAAACCACCTGCGTAAGACTGAATAAATGGCCATGGTGAAGTCCAACCAAATAATGCATATAGGTACTCTGCTGTCAAGTTCTCCTGTAATACAGTCATACAAATGGAAAAAGTTTGACTGACAGTTTTGTCTGGCTATTAACGCATGCAGGTCACTGCTAAACCTAGGAAAGTGACTAGTCATTACCACAGGGTATTATCAAGGACAGTAGCACCTTAGATTTTTTCTTCCCACTTACATAAAGTAACCACTAACTGCTGCCCTCCACAATAACCAACGACCCTGTTAAAAGTTTCCATAGGAAAATCTGCAAGCCCACTGGCCAGATTCCGAAGCAGCCTGGAAGGCAGCCCTTGGGGCCTTTTGTTTTACTCTCCTTTAGGGGAGTCACTACTTTTCTTACCCACCTCCTTTCCCTGTCTTGATGTCAGTCCACTGCTTAACTCACTCTAGCCTACCTCAATCACAACATAGCACCCTTTGTGGGCTATCTTCCTCTGTAAACAGTGAAGCAAAATATTCATTCAGTAACTGAAAACATCCTAGTCTTTTGCAATTTCTTACCTTTACTCACTCAGGACATAAGTCCATCCCTTCCTTCTTTCTGCTGCATATCTAAAAAAAAAACTGTCTCCTCATCTTTATCACTTCTCTCAATGCACTTTCAGCTTACGTCACTGCTGACTGCATCATTTTCTCCTGCTTAATTCCTTGAATTTTGCCTCTGCAACCAAGCCAACCATTCTTTATTCAGTTTCTTGCATGCTCTGTATTTTGCCCTGCTAGCCTAACCTTACTAAATAGCCATACTGACCACTCCTGTTTGCCCCTCCCCTCAAGCCCTTGTCCAGAGTCCTGAACATGGTATCCCTAACCTATTGCAACAAAAGGAGTGACAAAGTACGACTGTGCACACTTACCATAAATGCAGATGTTTAAGTGTATCCACTGATTGCAGTCCTGACTTGTGGGATTTCTTGCTGTGGAATCCCTTGGCCAGCCTGACTACCAGAGTAAAAATCTCCCTCCTCCTAAGGCTGGCAGATGTCCTATCCTGACATCAGTATGCTTGAATATAAAGGGAACCAAGAGACGCCAAGACATTTTTTTCTTGCCCCCTAAAAAATAGAAGCCCCCAGGATGAACCATAAGCAAGGGTCAAAGGTACAAAAAAGGTCCTGCAAAGATAATACCCAGTGAAGTCTCCGGTTAATGGTGAAGATAGAAGCAGACTACTACTTTAGGCAAAGGAGAGAAGGAAGGAGGGAAAGACTGCAAGATTGAATACATTCGAACATCTGCATTTATGGTAAGTGTACACAACTTTACTATGTTCTTTGCGTTTCACTGCTGCAATCTTAACTTGTGGGATGATTCCCAAAGTTGAGATGAGGGTGGAACGAAGATTATGGGGAAGACAGGATGCCCTGCAGGATGGCAGTGACAAATCCTACTTTAGACTTAGAAAATGCAGAGAAGGCTAGCAGTGGCCAATCTTACTTTAGACTTGGAAAAGGCTAATATGTAGTAGTGTTTGATAAAAGGTATACAAAGATTATCAGGAAACAGCTTCCAAAATGTCTTTGGTAGGTAGCCCTTTCAGGAAGGCATCAGAGGTAGCAGAGGTCCTAGTAGAGTGAGTCCTGACAGCTTCAGATGGCTTTTTACCATGATGGCTGTAACTAAAGGAAATACAGTGAGAGATCCACTTACAGTCTGTCTGAAAACTGGTTTCCCTTCACAACCAATGGCAAAGGACACAAAAAGTTGGACTGGTTTTCTAAAAGATTTAGTTCTGTCAAGACAGTAGTGAAGCTGTATGTGCACATCCAAGGAGTGAAGGATTCTCTCCCCCGGTTCTGAGACTTGTGGAAGAAGGCAGGAGAGTATATAGCTTGATTCAAGAATGTGTCCGTGACCACCTTGGGCATAAAGGATGGGTTAGTCCTGAGTGATACTCTGTCTGGGTGGAATATGAGAAATGGTTCCACTGCCATGAGAACTTGCAGCAGCTCAGAGACCCTCCTAGCTGAAGTTATAGTCAGTAGAGGGCAGTCTTCTAAGTACAGAAATTAAACTCAGCACAAGCTGCTGGTTAAAAGGGGAGGTAGTGTCAGTTTTTCTAAGAACAAACTTGAGGCCCCATGGAGGTGTGGGTTGTCTCCTGGAAGGTCTGATGTGAATCACTCTCCTAAGTAAGTGTTTCATCAGGGAGTGCGAAACGATAGGAGGAAGAATACAGATGTGGGCTGAAATGGCAGAGGTATGAATTCTGATGGAAGAAAAAGGATAGGCCTCTGTCAATCACGTTAACAAGATAATCTAAAATGGCAGAGATATTGGCTGAGTTAGGACTGAGGCCTTGCTGCTGACACCAAATGGAGAATCCTTTCCACTTGGCTGAGTATGACTTCCTAGTACAAGGCCTTCTAGCCTCCTTGAGGATGTTTTGAAATTGTCTGCTTAGGGTAAGCTCAGAGGAGTATGATGGGGAATTATCCAAGCTGAATGTTTGAGAGTCTGTAGGGGAGACACAAACCTCCTCTTGTCCTAAGTTAGAAGGTCCAAGCTTTGAGGTAACTGCCACAGATTTTCATTGGTTACACTCAGTAGCAGAGGATACCAGTGGTGCCTGGGCCAATCCGAGGCTATCAGCTCAGTAACAGAGGATACTAGTGCTGCCTGGGCCAATCCGAGGCTATCAGGATGACCCTTGGGCCTTCTTCCCCAATTTGTAGGACGACGCGTGGAAGAGGAGGCAGGGAAGGTGATTTCAAAGGAAGCAAAAAGCATCTGTCTGCCAGGCTGTGAGTACTTTGTTTCTGGAACAGAATCTTTTCAGTTGAGCATTTTCTTTAGTAGCAAAGAGGTCTATTTGTATGTGTATGTTGGGGGGGGGGGGCAGTCAATGACCACCCATTAAACGGGAAAATCCTCAAACTGCATATGTAGTCAAACATGCTGTTCATTGAGCCGTGCGAGTAAGATCATATTATGGCAGCAATAAGGAAATTTGCCCTTTCCCCATTGTAGTACGATCTTGGAGTTGGTATATATAATTAGCAGGGGGTGTGGGAGGGTGGCACAGCACCCCACATGAGGAGGTTTTGGTGAATGGCATTTACTGTAATGCCATTTGATGCTTTTTCTGTGCGATGGCTAAAAATAGACTCTCTGTGTGGAGCCCCATTTCTAGACTATGCTGAGAAATGTTTCCCCAATGCAGATCCCACTTGTGGGGATCCGTCAAGTTCTTACTGAGATGACTTGCTAGAGTGTTTTGAGTCCCTGGGAGGTACTGTGCCATAAGGTGCAACACCAGTGAGTGAACCGTCTCCCAGACTTCCATCACTAGTAGACAAAGAGGGTCAGAGTGAGTGCCTCCTTGCCTGTGTATCACATGACTGTGGTGCAACCCCAGAGAGTTAACAGTCTCCCAGACTTGCATCACTAGTCAACAAAGTGGGTCAAAGTGAGTGACTCCTTGCCTATGTATCGCATGACTGTGGTGTTGTCTGTTTTGACTAGCAGGACCCCTGCTTTGCACTTTTCTTTGAAAGCTATTAGGCCCTTTTGAACTGCCATGAGTTCTTTCCAGTTTATGTGCTTGTGTTTGAACTGATTTTCCCATCTGCTTTGGGACTGATGGTGTTAGAAATGAGCTCCCCAGGCTGTCTCTGAAGCATCTTTGGCTAAAGTTTGGCCCTGAGGGGTGAACCTGAAGGGGACACTGTGGTTCTAGGCATATGCCTGCATCCACCATGCAAATTCCTGATTGAGGCAAGGAATCAGCTGAATTTGTGTCTCCAGGGACTGAGACTGCTGGTACCACTGGAGCTTCCTCACGTGTAGCCTGGCCAGAGGATCAAGAGGATACAATATGCCATACAGCAAAATGCTGTGAGGAATTCCCTGGCTGAGAGGCATTGTCTCTGCATAATGTTTTGGAAGAACTGAGGCAGGAAGGAGACTTCCACTCAAGGGAGGAAGGCCTTTTGAAGGGAGGAATCCACAAGATTCACCAAGAAAACTACCCTAGTGGATGGGTCTGTGCTGCATTTGCGAAGATTTATGGTGAACCCCAAGGAGGTTAAGAGGTCCTAAGTGAAGGCAAGATCCTTGAGAAGCTTTCACTAACTCAACTCGTGGCTTGAATGAGGCAGTCATCTTGATAGGGGTAAATTCAGATCCCTCTTTTCCTGCAAAAGTCAATCACATTGCCCAAAACACTTTGTGAAGACCCTGGGAACAGTACACAAGACAAAGGGTAGCATAGAGAATTGAAAGTGACTTCTAGCTGCTCTAAAATGAAGAAAACTTCTGCAAGACCCTTCTATAGGAATGTGAAAGTAAGCATATTTTAAGTCTAGGATGACTATTAAGATCTGAGGAGCTATCACGGGAAGAAGTTTTTGAAAACTTGACATTTTGAATTTTGGTACCAGCAGGGACTGATTGAAGGTGTACAGATCTAAAACAGGGTGCCAAAAGCCTTCCTTTCTGGAAACCAGGAATAGCCTGGAATAAAACCCCTTCACTATTTGGTGTTCTGGTACTGGTTCCACTGAGCTCTGTGAGGACAGGTTGTGAATCTGAGGAAGGGCCTCTGCTCTTTGATTTTATGGAACATACGGGTAAACCAGAGTATCTGTATAGCTCTTTGAAAGTGAGCCTGCAACCATCTGAAATAACTTTAAGAACCCACTTGTCTGAAGTAATGACAGACCAATTTTCTTTGAACAAGATTAGTCTTCCTCCTATTTGGTCCGGAGAGGGTGGAGGGGGTAGGGTAGGAGAAAGGAAGAGCCAATGCTGCTCGCTGCCAGGGACTGCGGCCTAGAACTCCCCTGCCTAAGAGTTTCTGAGGACCACTGCCTGGGCCTTGATTGATTGATGCTGTCTTTGAGGCCTTTCCCTCTGGGGTTTCTTTTGGCCTCTTTGGTAGAGAGGGAAAGGACCAGTGTTTAGTGGGAAATGTAAAGGGTTAAAATGAAACTGCATGTGTACTCATAAGATTAGTGCATGTGCCACAGTACTATGAGTAGAAACATAAAAGAGAGCAGATTGTTTTATTTTTTTGTTCCTGAGGTAGCAATCTTTCCACTACACGACAGAAGAAAATATTTCAATGTTATATTTTATGCCCCGTGCCGGAGGCTGCATTTTCTAAATTTTACAATTACATGGAAGAAAATATTCTCATACTCAACTGTTATAAATAAGAAAAAAAGATAATAATGAATCCATAATTAAACTATGATGTATTTTATTAGATATTTAGTAGAAGAGTTAAATAATAAATTGTGTTATAAAGTACAGTTGTGTACACTTACCATAAATGTAGATGTTAGAGTGTATTCACTGTTACAGTCATTACATTTGGGTAATCTGCTGGCAGTTTGCCCTCACTCAGCATGATTAACAAAGTCTTGGGTCCTGCGTCAGTTGCTGTCCCTTCTTCCATGATGTCAGGTCGTCAAGGGTATAAAAACATGCAGCCGACGCCATTACATCAGTTTTTTCTTGCCCCAGATATCAGGTGCCCCCCAAATGGGGAGCAAATAAAATTAAAAACATAAAAAATATACCTACAATCCTAAAAGCAAATACACCAAAAGGGCTTTTAAGCATAGTGAAAGAAAGTAGAGGTATAGCCAGAGAAAAATAGGGGGGCTGGAGGGAGGGTAACCAGGACTGCAACAGTGAATACACTCGAACATCTACATTTATGGTAAGTGTACACAACTGTACTATGTTCTACATGTTTTACTGTTGCAGTCCTTACATTTGGGTAGATTCCCAAAGCTATGGTTGGGTGGAGGGAATTATACAGCATTAGGACCAGCTATAATGCCCTGCAGGACAGCAGTGGCAGAGCCAGCTCTGGATTTAGAGAAAAGTGGTAAATGGTAATGTTTGGTAAATGTATGAACTGAGTTCCAGGTAGCAGCTTCTAGAATGTCCCTGGTAGGAACACCTCTGAGAAAAGCTGTTGAAGTAGATTCAGCCCTGGTGGAATGGGCTCTGATTCCCTGGGGGATACTTTTCCATGGTGCATATAGCAGAAACGAATACAATAGCTTATCCATTTGGAAATGGTTTGCTTTGAAATAGCCTTTTCCTCTGCCCCTGCAGCAAATGCCACCAGCAGTTGTTCAGATTTTCTTAGAGATTTTGTCCTGTTTAAGTAAAACCTAAGTTGTCTGTGTACATCCAATGAATGCAGAATCCGCTCCCCTTTGTTCTGTGGATTGGGGAAGAAAGTTGGCTAATGAATGGTCTGATTAAGAGCTGCACTGGATACCACCTTAGGCATAAAGAATGGACTGGTCCTGACAGATACTCTGTCCCCATGAAAAATGATGAAAGGCTCCACTGCCATAAGAGCCTGTAATTCAGAAATCCTTCTAGCTGAAGTGGCTTCTAAAAGGAAAGCTGTTTTCCAGGACAGCAATTTTAAATCTGCAGTAGCAGCTGGCTCGAAAGGAGGGAGAGTGAGCTTCTCCAATACAAAATTGAGGTCCAAGGCAGGGGTTGGAGCTCTCCTGGGTGGTCTTAAGTTTTTGACCCCTCTAGGATACTGCTTTAGCAGAGGATGATAGAGGAGGGGAGGTTCTGTGTTGTAATGAGCTGAAATGGCTGAGGCATGGATTTTTATGGGAGAAAAGGACAGGCCCTTGTGAAGCATCTCGGTTAAGTATTGCAAAATCTGAGGAATGTTGGGCACTGCTGTGCTTATCCCTTGAGATTGATTCCAGGCACAGAATCTTTTCCATTTGTCAGCATAAGATTATCTAGTACTAGGCCTTTGCGCCTACAAAATGACATCCATCACAGGTTTGCTGAGGGATGCTAAGGGTGAATTTACGTGATTAGCCATGCTGCAAGATTCAAAGTTTGGAGCTGAGTGTGCAGAATTTGGTTGTTCTGCTGAGACAGTAAGTAAGGTGCCTGAGGCAGGTGACACGGTGGAAGGTGTGACACATTGCACTGGAGTGGATACCAGTGTTGCTGTGGCCAGTCTGAAGCAATCAAAATCATTTTTGGTTTGTCCTGTTTGACTTTTAGTAGAACCTTGGAGAGCAGAGGCAGAGGGGGAAAGGCATAGACTGACAGGTTTTTCCAGCTGAAGGATAGAGCATCCACTTTCCAGGCTTTTTTGTGATGAATTCTTGTGCATAATTTGTCCAACTGATAGTTCTGGGGTGAGGCAAAAAGATCTATGTCTGGGCACCCCCATTTGCGTGCCAACATGTTGAAAGTCCGGGGTTCCAGTTTCCATTCGTGTGGGTCCATGAAATTTCTGCTTAGTTCGTCTGCCAGAGTATTCAGCTTTCCTGGCAGGAATTGAGCTTGTAGTTGTACTTGACAGGTCAAGGCCGTGTCCCACAATGCCATGGCTAGTCTGCAGAGGGGATAGGAATGTGTATCTCCCTGCTTGTTTATGTACCACATAACTGTGGTGTTGTCTGTCTTTATCATTAATTGTCCTGGATGAAGGTAGTCCTTGAACGCTGTCAGTGCATTCTGTACAGCTAGCTTTTATTTTTGATTGATATGAAGGTGCATTTGATTTGGGCTCCATTTGCCCTGAATGCACTTCCCTGTCAGATGTGCCCCCCCCCCAAGCATAGTCTGATGCGTCTGTAGATAGAGTTTGGGTGGCAGGGGGTAGTGTGAACGGCAGTCCCTTGTTTTGGTGGCAGGCCTCTGCCCACCATAGGAACTCTAGTTGTAGGCAAGGTATGATAGGAATCATTGTTTCCAGGCTGTGACAAAGCTGACTCCATAGTACCACTGAAGTTTCCTCATATGCAGTCTTGCATATGAAATTAGAAGAATGCAGGAGGCCATGAATCCCAAGGCTTGCAGTATTTGCCTTGCAGAAAGCAGGGTTTTTGTGGCCACCTGTGTGAAGTAAGTCACCAATTGAATTTGCTTCTCTGGTGTAAGGAAAGTCATCTGGGCAGTTGTATTCAAGCTTGCACCCAGGAATGTAATTTTTTGAGAGGGTACCAGTTGTGATTTCTTTTCGTTTATAGTGTACCCTAGACAAGTTAGAACCCTTTTTTACAAACACCAGATGGTTTAGAAAAGTGTCCTTGTTTTCTGCCTGAATTAAACAATCGTCCAGGTATGGATATAGTTGAATACTTCTTTGCCTGCAAAATGCAATTACTGGAGCCAGGCACTTTGTAAAGATCCTGGGCGCAGTAGATAAGCCAAAGGGCAGTGCAGAGAACTGGTAATGCAAGTAGCCTGCTTTGAAGTGGAGGTATCTTCTGCAAGATTCCCTGATTGGGATATGCAGGTAAGCCTCTTTTAAATCTAGAGTTACCAACCAGGCATCTTTGCCTAGCATAGGAAGTAACTGGTGAAGAGTCAGCATCTTGAATTTTGGAATGTTCAGAAAGGTGTTTAGAGTAGATAAGTCCAGAATTGGACGCCATGATTGGTCTTTTCTGGGTACCAGGAAAAGTCTGGAATAAAAACCTTGTTCCTTTTCCTCTTCTGGTATTGGCTGAATAGCCCCCATGCTCATGAGGGAAAGCACTTCTTTCTGGGCCTCTGCCCACTGATTTGGGGGCAGGTCTGGCCATCCGTTTGGAATTGGCAACGTGTGGAAATGAAATCTGTATCCCTGGGATACTATATTTAAAACCCATTTGTCCTGGGTTATAACTTGCCAGTTTCTTGCATGAAGAGCCAGTTCCCCCCCCCCCCCCCCAAAGGTGCAGCTAAAAGGTAAGTGCTTGGAAAGTGTAAAGGAAAGTCATTGAGACTGCTTACCATAGGGAGGTGTCTTGTTGTTTCCAGATTTGGAAGAAGAGGCACCCCATTGTTTTGCTCTGAAAGTCCCTTGTGACTGAAACCTGGAGCCTTTGGAATGTCTGGGTTTGACTTGAGTGGCTCTCGAAGGAACTGGAAAGGACCAGTTCTTAGTAGGCCAGTGCCTACTAAATTTTGGAGGTTGCACTTGTAAGAAATCTTTCACAGTTTGCACAGATTTAGATTTATCTTCCATCTTTTTAAAACTCTTTCAGCCTTATTACCAAAGAGACAGACCTATTGTAAAGGAGCATCCAACAATTTTGCTTTAACATGATCAGGCAAATTTTGCTCTTTGAGCCGAGCATGCCTTCTTAGCACAGACCCAGTTACAGCAGCCCTGCAAGAGGCAACCAAAGAATCAAAACCACATTGCAAAGTACGTTTTCCAACTTGTTCAGCTGGATGCAATAAATCCTGTAAATCTTTATTTTCCACACGGTCAGAAATTAACATCATTTTCTGTTTTAGCAGTCCCATGATATGCTGTTGCTATTTTAGCATATGAAATTGACAGTTTAAAGCCCTGATTGCCAAGGTTGCAGAAGTGTAAACCTTCTTACCCCATCTATCCAGCACCCTGGAATCTCTATCAGAAGGGGCAGGATTTTTAGCAGTAGAAGCCTCAATACCCTTCGGACCCTGAGGAATTGTTTCAGGATCTGCAACAGGATTTTTGAAAAGGAATTTGTGGGAGTAAGGAACCTGTAGTATCTGTCTGGCTTACAAGGAGCCGGAGGTAGAGAATCAGGAGCCATACTAGATTCTGAAAAAGACATCATCAACAATGTCAAGAACAGGAGGTATAGCCAAAGGCCTATGCTGAGGAAAAAGAAGAAAATCCCCAAGTCTCATTTTAGATTCAGAAAAATCCTGACTTTCCCAGTGGAAATGTTCCCTTAAGGTATGTAAAGTTTCCCCAAAAGAAGAATCCTCAGGGGGAGAAGCAAAAGGAATGGAATCTTCTGCATCAGAGTCCTCATAAGTAGGTATAGACAATTCCTGTTCATTAGAAGAGTCAAAAGAAATAGAATCCTGTTCAGAAGATTATAATCAATGTCTTGCCTAGGCCTCTTAGAAGGGGGGGGGGGGGTTGGCTACCCCTGATCAGAGTAATTAAATCTTCAGCCATTTTGATCATTTGTTTTTTAGGCATAGGGGCCTGCACATGTGGCCCAGGCATCGGGTTTTTAGGCATAGGTCAAGATTTTGGCCTTAGTTTTGAAGATGGCGTCAGTCTAATATACAAATCTGTAGGCCTGAAAACACCCTCAGAAGCCGGTGCCTGCACAGCGGCTCCAGACCCATCCAAGGTAGAGACATCCGCGGGTTCCATAATAGAAGCATCTCTTGGCATACCGGACTCCGAATGGGTCTCAGTAGAGGCCTGCAAATCAGAAGTAGCGGGTATCAGGGGCTGCGAAAGCACCTCACCGACTACCGGTGAACTGGCGACTGGATTAGGAGAAGCGTCGTCTGCAGTTTTGGACCTCAACAGCCTGTCTCTGTCTTTTTCTTTGCGTTTTTTAGGTATTCCAGTAGTCGGATTGCTAACAGACGACACTTCTGGATAGTTAAACCGTGAGCCAAAATATTTAGAAGCAAAAATGTACCAACGTTTGACAGTGAGTTGATTAAATAAAGCACAAAACTGACAGCAAGGAACATTTAGGTCAGGGCCTAGGCAAGGAATACAGTACAAATGAAAATCCTTATGAGGTATTTGCTTCCCACAAGTAATGCAATTATTAACTTTTACTGACATCGGTAGGGAGCAAGAAAAAGTTTCCCCAATGGGGTACTTAGCTTTTTAGTTGAAGACTTCACATCTGAAACTCAAAAACGAAAATTTCAGGAGTCGGCCGACCGGCACTTGCGAACTGCTTCTGCTTCGGGCACCGCGCGGCAAGAAAGACTGATGTAATGGCATCGGCTGCATGTTTTATACCCCTGACGACCTGACGTCATGGAAGAAGGGACAGCAGCCAACGCAGGACCCAAGACTTTGTTAATCAGGCCGACTGAGGGCAACCTGCCAGCAGATTACTCAAATGTAATGACTGCAACAGTGAACCACGAAGAACATCTGCATCAGCCTTTTTCTACTGGATGATTAGCAGTGGTATGATTAAGTTTTTACGTTGTTAAAGCTTTTCTATAAAAAATTATTAATTCTCTTATTCAGGGAGAAATTTTTCAAAGGTATACTGTTCCACAAGTGATTATTTTACTTAATAAACTAATTTAAACCTGCCAAGCACTGAAGTTTTGTTTGTGTATACTTTAAGACTGAGATTTCTTGAACTGCCTGGGGCTGCTTCTGCGGAAAATCACTTTTACTGGGCCCTATGACAACTATTTATCTAGTGTATTTTCTGCAGCGTCAGTTCACAACTGCAACTTCTTTTCACAACTTTCAGTCTTATCAGGCCTTG
This sequence comes from Protopterus annectens, assembly GCF_019279795.1. Lineage (NCBI taxonomy): Eukaryota > Metazoa > Chordata > Ceratodontiformes > Protopteridae > Protopterus > Protopterus annectens. The sequence goes on along the minus strand of NC_056741.1, from coordinate 1,345,997,864 downwards.
AGGTAAGTGTAATTTTGCATGGTATGAGAGAGGGCATTTTAACACTGTCTCTTTTATGAGTATGACAGCGGGGATTTTAACACCAAGACTCTTACTATGAATATGAGAGCGGGGATTCTAACACTGTAAATTTCTTTTATAATGAGTAAGACAGCGGACATTTTTATGTTGTAAGATTTCTTTACAATGGGAGTCAGTGTGGGTACTTTTAAAAAACTGGTGCATGGTACTCCAGCGAGACATGTTTCCGAATTGTAACAAAGATAGCTGTCTTTATTTAGATAAATGGCATAAGTGCACTAAAAATGATAGTAAATTAACTTCTCCACCTGTAACAAAGCAGACTTGGAGAAAAAGGTATTAAAATTCCTGTGGGCTGTTTGTCGGTCTGTCAGTGTTTAATGCATGACAGAATCTATAAAGATAGAAAGACTCTATAGTTTGTAGTTTAAAACATAAGACTACTAAACTTAAAACACAACTACAAGTGGCTAACAGGGCAGCTAATCGTGTACAACATTCTGATTGTCAAAGACAAGGAGATTATGGGCTTTATCCCCTTAGGGAACGGCAGAAATTACAACTTAGCTGAGACAAGTCATCTGAAGATGACTGCTTAGTTTTGCCCACCACACCATCATCTTCCCCTGATCAACAAGATTCTACTACTACTTCTACACCTCATAAATCACGGTCATCACTTTCTCAAGAAAGACAATCTTCTTAATTGCCCATCTCCACTAGCCAGACAGCTCAACCCCCTCAATCGCCCCCCATCCCCTAGCCAACCTAAGACTTGTTCTACTACTTCTGTTTCAGATCATACTCGATCAAAGACACACCAAATGTTTAATAGCATCCTGAGGTAACAAAAAAGAAGTTACTTTCTCCTCTAAGTAGATGGCAAAAGTTACGATCATGGAAATACATTACTCAGTCTCCGATAATTACAGATGGGGACAGCCAAAGTAATGTCGTGTGAAGTCAAAACAGCATTTGATAGTTTGTTTATTAAACCTAGCACAAAACCGACAACCTGTGACGTCGTGGTCTGGGCCTAGGCAAGGAATATAATAAGAATGGAAGTCCTTATGAGGTATTTGCTTCACACAAGAAATGCAATTGTTAACTTTTTCTGACATCGGACTGGCAAGAAAAGGTTCCCCAACAGGGTACTTAGCTTTAATGAAGACTTTGGACTGAAATTCGATTCGAAAATCTCAGGTGTCGGCCGACCGGCACTTGCGAACTGCTTCTGCTTCGGGCACCGCGCGGCAAGAAAGACTGAAGAAAATGGCGTTGAATACCTCTTATATACCCCTGGCACACTGACGTCAGGGAAGAAGTGAAAGCAACCGACGCAGGACCAAGACATTGGAACTCAGGCCGACTGCGGGACCGACTGACGGCAGGATAACCCAAGTGTAATGACTGCAGCAGGGTAACACGATGAACATAAGAAGTTACTTTCTCCTCTAACTAGATGGCAAAAAGTACGATCATGGAAATACATTACTCAGTCTCCGATAATTACAGATGGGGAGTTATTTTGGTCCTGATAAATTTAAAGACAAACCTACTTCATCCTCAGACGAAGAGGGCAATAGTATAGATGCCCCAATCACTCATTTATATCCTCTATGCCAAATCCAGAACTCAGCAAATCGTAGAGATGAAGCAGCTTCTACTACCATGAATGTAGTTTGCCCACAGTCTGCAGTAGACATTCAGACCATTTTGGATTCTCACCCCTCAATCAGAGTAAATCCAGCACAATATGCTAGAATTTTAAAGGGACATGTTCAGTGCAAAATCCTATCTTGGAGGATCTTAGAGCAGTAATGGCCACATCTATTCCACCAGATTTATTTAAACGCACTTTGGATCATGCCATTATACCAGATCCCATTCCCCAACACACAGACGCAGAGGCCTTTCAAGCAGCTAAGTCTCACTTACTGCAAGCTATTACTGCAGTATGCCCCTCAGTACTTAACTGGTCCCGAATAAATGCAGTCACTCAGAGATGCATCAAATGAATCCTACTTATGGCACATGACAAACGTCTTTGAAGCCTTCTCAAGTTATGCAAACCTAAAGAAGGTCTGGCAGCAAGTAGTCTCTCAGCTGCTTTTGTCAATGGTTTATTGCCCTGCATATGCGACCAATTGATAAAGGTTTGTTTAACTTGTCCAAGTTTAGGACTTCATGAACTTGTTAATCAGGTACAATACTTTGCAGGCACACTTGTTTGTAAAATTGAGACCGGTACGAAGAGCAACAGGAAAAACTGTTGAATCTACAGCTTCAACGGTTTACTAAAAACGGGGAAAACAGGGGAGGAAGAGGGGAAAGTTATAGGTTTAGATTTTCTCAAAATAATCAGATCCCATTAGATCAAGGTATAAATCCATGTTCTGTGGCCAAAACGGTCATTGCAAAGGGGAATGCCCTTTCTTGCAATAAGAAAATATTACGCCATCTCACAGTACATTTGATAATCAGCTGCCACTGCAAAGTCATCAGAATTCCAGAAAAATGTGAGGCAACAGCTGTTAGAAAAATATGTATTAATGTATATGTTTACTGCTTATTAGAAGCTAAAAGGGTTAACGCATTTCATTCTATTTTACGTACAGCTTAATTGTGTATGAAACTACAAGATGCTTTTCAAACTGCAATATGCTTTCTGAAACTGCAAGATGCTCTCTGACCTAGTATTTGCTAGCACAGCAAAATTCATGTTTATGCCTTTTGGAAATTTACTGAGAAGCAGGTGATTATCTGCTAGGTCAGGAAAATAATGAATAGAAACATACTGTTTTCTATAATGTTATTGAGCTTGAACAATCAGCTCTGTTCGTGTTATGAGAACACGCACAGCTGCAGAGAAGATAGATACAGTTGAACAAAGACTGCTTGAAGAAATGAACTATAATCTGTACTTGCTTTGTGCTCGAATTAGCCGCAGTACCTTGAATGGTAAAATTGCATAGTGAGAAGTTGTATCTGACCGGTGGCCATCAAGGCCACGTTGTTTTTCTTAAGAAGTTTTTTTTTTGTAAACTTGATATGCCAGCAGAAAATCATGGACAAACAGCTGCTATGAAATAATATTGAAAGAACTTGTGATTTATTACGTCAGCTTAGTAGGCAATGTCTTGTAAGAAATGTATAAGAATGGCTTCACTTCCTGATTCTAGTTAGACAAACTCTGTATTAGCATGTTTTTGTCTCCTTGCTGCAAGATTAAAGTGCCTTAACCTGAACCTGCCGTGTGTTGATCTTTTTTAAGTTGTTTTTCCTTTGACAGATTGGTCCTTCGGACTGGAAACTCTCACTTCGTCTCAGGTCAGATGGGCCAGGTGGCATGAAACCGTACGGGGAAGAGACCACATCGGTTCTTCTGCTCTGAAAGACCTCCGACTGAATTGTCGTTCAAAAGAGGCCAGCCACTTTTCTGATCTGCGACTGGAGGACGAGTTAACGGTATTTCCTCGAACCAGACTATCAATCACGGAGGCTCAGGTAAGGTGAGATTTACCTTTTTCTGTTTTAGATCAGGGACTTGATGTGCATTGTCTGTCAGGAGATTTGTCTTGTACAAGTCAGGGACAGAAAGATTGCAGTCTTGTCATAGATCAGGGAAACAGAATAGGTAGGCAGTTATTCTAGATAAACTGTGAAAAAAAAGAGAAATCGTGGTACCACGTGAAAATAAGAAGGGTTACATAACATTTTAACAGTCAGAACAATATGGGAAATAAGTGCACAAAAAGATCCCAAGGACCGCCATTAACTGAAGATGCAAAATATATGCAATTACAACGTGCCGACAATGTCAGGTACTATACAAAATGGGTTAATAAATATGAATTTGATGGCAAATTAGAAAAATCCTCGCTTATTAAACTTGTCAAACAGCTTAAAACTGACGCAAAAGGTCAGGTAAAAAAGCAACGTCAATTAGGCATTCCTCAGGCACACAGGTGGATTGAGGAAGCAAACCGTAGGGAACAAAAGAGTAATAATTCAAAAACAATGTTTTTAGATAAAGAGGATAATAACTTGGTTATAGCATCAGCCCCCCACCTCCTCCGCTTCCCCTACCAGAATATGAAGCGAGTGGACAAGCTGGTCCACCTCCGCTATACTCTGCTGTCACCGCGAAGCCAAGACCGTATGTCAGAGATACCATCGAGACTAGGTCTCGAACACGTAACTTAAGAGGGGATACTGAGTTATATCAAATAAACAAAAATTCACGAGCTATGAGTGAAGAAGAGATATGTCCGCTCATAGAAGTACCAAATCCTCAGGCAGGACAGGAAGGGCAGGACCAGACTCTCCTAGGATATAGACCATGGACACCGGAAGACATCTGGAAAGCCACAAAGGGAATTCCCCATCCAAAAGTTAACTTCAGAAAATTCTTAGAAGACTTACAGGGCATGAGGTTAAGTTGTCATTTAAATGGAGAAGTAGTAGAAAAAGTAGTTAGACAAATCGTAGGTCCAGATTGGCACATGATCAGTGGCAACTGGAATCCCCGTGATGCAGAACACAAGCAACTCCCACATAGCAATGCAGAACTGGATAACAGAGTGAAAGGTCTAACAGACCGAATCTCTGAGAAATAGAAGCCTAGGGCAGACTGGACTTGCATTAATCAATGCATCCAACAAGAAGGTGAAACTGTTGACAGATATTATGCTAGATTATCAGAGTGTTTTAATAACCATTGTGGAATGCAGGTACCTGAAAACCAAACACAAGATTCCCCATATGAGCAGCAGTTAAAGAATGCATTTTTGAAAGGCAGTATTGCGCCCATCAGCAGCTTTATTACAAAGCACATGGTAGACCACCGTACAAGTAGATTACGGTCATTACTTGAATATGCAAGACATGTCGAAAGGCATTTTAATAACAAAAAGAAAAATAAAACCCAAGTATTTGCTGTAGAAGACGGAGCAGAAGTTTTTGTAGTACAGTCTGGGAAAAAGGGCAAGAAAAATGCCCAGGGAAACAAACAATCTGATAAACGATCAGAGGAGTTTGAAGAAAGAAAAGGGGTGAATGTTTTAAATGTGGAAAAAAGGGACATTTAGCAAGGGATTGCAAGCAAAACAAGAAGGTAGCCGTGGAAGATAAGGAGGGTGAGAACTGACTATATGTTAGTCAGGAATCACTAGAAGGGGGTAACCGAGAAAAGACAAATGCAAATGTAATACAGGGAGTAGAGGATGTGATAGAAGAAATAGAGGAAGTGCAGGAAATCACGGATAGTGAAGAAAATGAAATTTTAGACTTAGCATTATTGAGCCTACAGCTCTACTTAGCAGACACGAAACCAGAAGTTACACTTCTGGTAGAGGGGAGGGAAGTAAAATTCCTGTGTGACTCAGGGGCATCACGGACCCTGATACATCCTTCCAAACTACCAGAAAATTCTGAATCATTTGATTACATATTAATGAAAGCAGCTGATGGACAGCTGTTTCGGGAGCCACTCTCCCATAACATAGCAATAACTGACCCTGTTTCAGGGATGACCCAGAAAAGCAAAATTGTTGTTTCTGCAAAATGCCCAGTAAACCTTTTGGGCAGAGATCTTATGCAGATATCTGGCATAGCAGTAGTTCCAACCATGCAGGGTATGGAAGCACAGCGACAAATGGATACTTTTGTGGTGCGACCGGAGGGTGAAACATTTTATTGGTACAGCCAGGACTTGGTCACGACTGGTCTAGAGGCAGTAACCGAAGAACTGATGAACGTAGCCATCAGTAAGTCCCCCTCCCTTGACACTGATAAACAGCATTTGTTGCACTGTACTCTATATTATTGTAGCATACCAGGACCTGATAAGGAAACTGTTTAAAAACCATGCAAACAAATTTGTATTACGTAATCTGTACTGGGACACAGAAGGGAACAGTGTAGTTAGCTGTTCATTGCCCCAGGAATTCTTTGCACTCTATAAATCTAATTGATTACCACATGTTAGTTTAACTAAGGACAAGAATGTGAAATGGGCAGACCTAGGAGAAAAAGTTACAAAATAGGAAAAACAGACAGAGTTAGAATTGTCAGAACAGGGAGTACAGAAGCAGAAGTTAAATTGGATAACACAGACATATCCAGCTGTACACTTGCAGTCTAGCGAGGACAGCTGATTAGCACTCTTACTAGAAGAGGAAGAAAATGCCTTACGGGGAATACCAGAAACTCTCTGGTCAACAGGGAAATCAGATGTAGGACTAATTCATACAGCAGGACCAGTTACTATTACGCCAAAATCAGCATTTAGACCACAGAAGAGACAGTATCCCTTAAGGAAAGATGCAGAAGTAGGGATCAAACCTATAATAGCAGCTTTACTTAAGGAAGGAGTACTGGTAGAATCTCCCGATTCACCATGTAACACACCCTTATTTCCTGTCAGGAAAGCAAATGGAGAATGGCATATGGTCCAAGATTTACAAGCTGTAAATGACGCAGTAATACCTAGAGCACCTACGGTGCCAGATCCACACACCCTATTGAATGATTTGAAGCCTCAACAGAAGTATTTTTCTGTTAGGTATTAGCAATGCGTTCTTTTCAATACCGATACACCCTGACAGCCAAAACTGGTTTGCATTCACATTTCAGGGGAAAAGGTATACATACATGTGACTACCACAGGGGTATTGTGAAAGCCCAACAATATTCGCACAAGAGATGGCAAGCAACTTGGTGGGATTTAGCCCACTGAGAGGCAGTCAGATTTTACTTTATATAGACGACATCCTGCTGGCAGCCCCCACCCAGCAAGAATGCAGAGAAGATACCATAGCATTACTACAATTTCTAGCCACTCAAGGACATAAAGTAAACAAAAACAAGTTGCAGCTTTGGAAAAAGCAGGTTAAAAACCTGAGATATGTAATATCCAAAGAAGGCAGAACATTAGATGAAGATAGGAAAATAGCAATTTTACAAGCACCCAAACCGACTACCAAGAAGGAAATGATGTCCTTCCTGGGTACGACTAATTTCTGTCGGAGCTGGATTCCAAACTATGCCTTGGAGTCTGCTCCACTCACCAACTTGATATACAAGAAACCTATGGCAGCACGAGATTTATTACAATGGACACCAGAAGCAGAATCAGCTTTCTGTAAAATGAAACAATTGATAGCATCCTCATTAGTTTTAGGATTACCAAACTATCATAAACGTTTTTTCCAAACTGTAGATTGTAAGCAAGGTTATATGACATCAGTGTTAACACAGCAACATGGGGATAAGCAACGCCCCATAGCTTACTATTCATCACAGCTGTAGCCAGTGGCACGATCCCTGCCCCACTGTGTACAAGCAGTAGTCGCAGCTGCAATGGCAGTACAGGCTTCGGCCTCAGTAGTGTTGTTCCACCCTGTCACATTGAGAGTGCCTCATGCAGTCGCGATTATTTACTGCAAGAAAAACTAGCATATCTTTCTCCTGCTAGACATCTTTCCTGTATGACTATACTCTTGAGCCAACCTCATATGACAATTGAACGATGTACAACTTTGAATCCGTCTACCTTGCTCCTGACCCCTGCGGATGGCACACCACACAGCTGCCTGCAGGAGATTGAGCAAAAGGCAGTGCCCAGGAAAGATCTAACGGATGTTCCCTTGGATGATGCCGAGGTGACATATTACGTGGACGGCTCATGCAGAATGGGTCCTACAGGGCAGAACCTAGTGGGGTATGCAGTAGTTTCAGATACTGAGATTTTAGAAGCAAAATCTTTACCACACAACTTATCTGCACAAGCAGCAGAATTGATTGCCTTGACACAGGCATGTACCTTAGCAAAGGGTAAATGTGTAAACATTTTTACTGACAGCCAGTACGCTTTTTCTACTGTACATGTTTTTGCGCAACAGTGGAAGAATAGAGGAATGATAACATCTACTGGCAAACCGATTAATCATGCCCAGTTTATTTTAGATTTGTTAGAATCTATTCAGTTACCTCAGAAAGTAGCTATTTGTAAATGTGTAGCTCATACCAAGCAACAAGATAGGATTTCAAAAGGTAATGCGAGAGGTGATACAGCTGCAAAGCAGGCAGCTTCAGCTTCAGAAATATTTCTTTTAAGTGAGGAATTACAACCTTCTGAGATTTTAGATTTAGAAATGTTGAAAACAATGCAGACACTTACTACAAAAGTAGAAAAACAGATATGGATAAAACGAGGAGCAATTCTTGAGAAAGGGCTGTAAATCTCCAAAGAAGGAAAACCGATTTTGCCGTCTAATTTGTTTAGATATGCAGCTTTGTTGAGCCATGGGCAGTGCCATGTCTCAACAGGGGGGATGGTACAGTTAGTGAATCGAGTGTTCACAGCATATAGATTTACAAACTACACAAAAAATTTTTGTGCGGCATGCCATGTTTGTAACGAGCATCATGCACAAGGGGCGTTGAAGTCTATGCAAGGGAGTTTCCCTAAACCACCATACCCATTCCATACTATCTGTATGGATTTCATAGAACTGAACAAATGCGAAAATAAGAAGTATTGTCTTGTCATTATAGATATGTTTTCCAAATGGGTGGAAGCTTTTCCGACCAAAAATCCAGATGCACTACTGTTGCAATAGTCCTTGTTAAAGAAATTATTCCTAGATTTGGCATATCGGAAAAGATCTACAGTGACAATGGCACACACTTTGTAAATCAAACTATACAACAGTTGAGCCGATATTTCGGAATTTCCTTAAAGAACCATTGTGCATACCACACACAATCCACAGGACTAGTAGAGAGGCATAACGGGGTTTTGAAAAGTAAACTTAGGAAGTTAATTAGTGAGACACAAAAGAATTGGGTGTACTGCCTGCCTCTGGCACTGTTGAGCATGAGAACTGTACCAAATGCAAAAGGGTTAACACCCTTTGAAATATTGTTTGGAAGAGCATATTGTATATCTCAGTGGAAACCTCTCATGCCTGCAGACCAGGAGGCCGACAGTTCACTCGCAGAATATATGAAACGACTTTTAAGTAATAAACAACTTTTGCAGTTAAATTCTGTTTCAGATAAAGAACAAACCAGACCATCGGAAGCAGCAGTAGTCCCAGGCACGTGGGTCTGGGTGAAAGTCATCAAAAGGAAGAACTGGACGTCACCGAAGTGGGAAGGGCCGTACCAAGTGCTACTGTCAACACCCACTGCAGTCAAGATCGCAGAGCGAGCGTCCTGGATTCATCTGACACACTGTAAGCTGGTTAAAAACTTTGAACTGGACAAAAACTTTGTTACAGTTACACAACAAGAACAAAATGACCAGATATGAAGCAAATAGAAATGCAGAACAACCTCAGAAGTATTGCATGATCATTCTGTTAACTATATTGATAACAGTAATCTTTTTGCTGTGGCCTTTTCTTTTTCCAGCCACACGAGCTGAACTGAATAAACGAGATGCGTTACTCATAGACTGGCATCCGAACTTTAACACTTACCAAGCAATTAAATATGTGTATGCTGAAACTTTTAATGTTTCAAATTGCTGGATTTGCACAGTTATACCAACAGCATATGGGGGATTGTTAATGACTGCTGTCCCCCTAGGGGTCAATGAGACCTGGGAAAATTTGATTTTTGATACTACGACTGTGAAATCACAAGACAAAATAGCATTGTACCTGCCTGTTACACAAAAGGGAATTGTGTTTACAAAAATGATACTGTTCAGGTGGGTTGGAGCAATTGTAATGTGACTGTTCCTTACAAGTGTTATACCAAAGCTAATAATGCAGGTTATATTTGTGATACAAACTGACTCATATTTTGAATCAATGCACAAAACAGTTGAAGTACAACATAATCCTGTTCTTTTTAAACTATCATTGATAAGAAAATGTTTCATGCAGGGCAAGTATATATTAATACTAAAGTAGAGAATTGTTATTTTGTGTGTGGGAAAAAGACATACAAATGGTTACCTGAGAATTGGTCCGGCAGTTGTTTTTTGGGTTACCTGGTTCCGGCCATACGACACACTGCAGTTTTACCTCAGGGAAGAATTTGAAATGTCAGAGAGGTCACCAAGAAACCTGGAAATCCAACCAAGAGACCTGAGAATCCAATGGGATGAATCGAAGCAGGCTGGAGAAACCATAACTCTGTGAAAAACAAAGATAAACTGACCCACATGGACTTGAGTGACACTATTATATCGTGGGCAGGTATAGCCCCTGCATATGGCGCAGTGAAATCGATTTGGGAGCTGAGAAAACTATCCAAACTTCTTGAAGTAATGAGTAATGCAACTTTTTCTGCTCACGAATTAGTAACTGATGAACTGAACGCTATGAGAACTGTGGTGCTTCAAAACCGCATGGCTCTCGACTTCACCCTAGCGGCGAAAGGTGGTACGTGCGCTTTAATAAAAGGGGAGTACTGTTCGTATATTCCTGACAACCAGCATGAGATAAATGACCATCTTGCGGTGATTCAGCAAGTGTCAGCCATGACCAAACCAGGCCCAAACCCACTGATGGATTTTTTCCAGAATTTGTTTGGGGGGGTGGGGTAGCATCCTAATGAACATCTTGATTGCCATTTGTGTGGGATTACTCCTATTAGGAGTGTGTGTTTGTTGTGGTATTCCCTGCATGAAAAGATTAATCAAAGATTTTATAGACATGTCAGTTTCTGAGACTTTGTTTCAAAGTACTGAAATTGAAGAATTGTTGAAAAATGAAACACTTTCATAACCTCAGCTTTGGCCGGCTAAGAACTTGCTATATTCAACTGGACATATAAGAGAATTTAAGTACCTTTATCTGCTCTTTTTTTTTAAAACAAATACAGTATTTAAATTGATTTTAACTGGGTGGAAGGAATATTAGCTGAACTGGAAGTTAGTCAGTGTTTGCTGAATTTTGTTATTTGCTAGTAATTACAGGTGTGGGGGTAGTCACATTCTTTGATTTCCTGTCCTTGCCTATTTAAGTGGTACAGTGTGAAATATTTTCTGCTTAAAAACCACAGCTTTGGCCGGCTGAGAACTTGCTATATTCAACTGGACGTATAAGAGAATTTAAGTACCTTTATCTGCTCTTTTTTTTTCAAAAAAATACAGTATTTAAATTGATTTTAACTGTGTGGAAGGAATATTGGAAGTTTTCACTCTGCTCTTCAGTTAGTCCCACCCACCCTCCCTGTTTTTGTTTTGGTGTTAATCTTAGTGGCCTTGCAACTGCCCGCCCCTCTTGTAAATTTGTGTTTGGATACTCCTTCTGGGCCCATCTCATTTGCTCACTCAACTAAGTGCAGTGAGATCATATTCTGATTTCAGGCACTCCTACTGTGTACAAAGAGAGCATCTGGGAAACAGAAAAAAATTTAAGCTTGTTTCCTGCCTTTCCTGTTAAGTGGTATAGACTATTTGTAGGCTTCTGAGCCCCCAAGCCCTTCTGTGTTGGAGGGAAGCCTTCTAGTATAGTTTTTTTTTCTTATAACTAGCCAGTTTTCTAGTTTCAGCACTCAAATCTGTTTCTTTGATCTCAGCACTTGTTCAGAAAAAAAAAAATTTCATCTGCTTTTACTGTACTTGTGTTTCTACCTACGTTTTTTACTTTTGCATCATCTTAAAAGTACTCAATTGTATTTATTACTGCTTGGTGTAACTCATTCTAAGCCTTTTGGTTTAAACACTTGGGCTTCGGACCAGTTGTTTTGCACTGAGAGGGTTTGTGGTCTGCACTGTAGTGGCAGAACAGGTAGCTTACATCCTTCTAGGCTGGGAACTGCTGATTGAGGGTTCAGTGTCTGTTGTTCTAAAAGTGTATTAATTCTGGTTTAAGCACTTGGGCTTTCAGGCCAGTTATTTTACATTAAGATGGTTCGTGGTCTGCACTCTTGTGGGAGGAGAGGCTGGACTCTGCCCTTCTGAGCTGGGAATTTCTGGTTGAAGGCTTATAGTGCATGCATATCTGAACTGCTTCTTACTGAAGTTGGTGCGCCTTGTTTGCTGTGGCATAGACTGGATTCGGGCCTGCTGGATCTAGCTTTGTTTGTGTAACTTGAGCACTAATCCAGGCATTCTCTAAAGTATTCAATTGTATTTATTACTGCTTGCTAGTAACTTGATTAAAGTGTAGCTATCATTCTAAGTCTTTTGGATTAAGCACTTGGGCTTCAGACCAGTTGTTTTACATTAGGAAGGTTTGTGGCATGCACTGTGGTGGCAGGACAGGTAGCTTTTATCCTTCTAAGTTGGGAACTGCTGATTGAGAGCCCAGTGTCTGTTACTCTTAAAGTGTATTAGTTCTGGTTTAAGCACTTGGGCTTCAGGCCAGTTATTTTACATTAAGAAGGTTTGTGGTCTGCACTCTTGTGGGAGAAGAGGCTGGACTCTGCCCTTCTGAGCTGGGAATTTCTGGTTAAAGGTTTATAGTGCCTGAATATTTGAACTGTATCTTACTGAAATTGGTACACCTTGTTTGCTGTAGCATAGACTAGATCCAGGCATGCTGAATCAAGCTTTGTTTATATGCTTGTTGTTTGTTTGCTTGTTATTTCCCTGGAACGCTAATTCCACCTAATATGCGGCTTCTCAGCGCTTCTGTGGATCACTAGTGATATCTGCATTGCTTACTGTACTTATTTCCTTGTTTCACTTGAAAGAAAGTTACTGTTTGTCGTTTTTGCATTTAAGTTACCTGTAACACATTGCACTTAAGTTACCTGGCACTTGCTCACTAAAGCAATTATATAAGTCAGCACTAAAAATTAAAAGCACTACACCCTCACTTCCCACTGGCCCTGGTTTTCAATTAAGGAATTCCCAACATTATTCTAGCATGTCCAAAGTTCAGTTGTCAATCTCCTCTCCGGTCCAGCTGGTGAATCCGGGAATCTTGAGGCAATGTTACAACTGCCTCATGTACACAGACAACCCTCTCCTCCTACCAACAAATTCCAACACATGTGAGAGATGCAACTATATAACCAAACTGGAGGCTAAGCTCTCTCAACTCAGTACTGGCATAACCAGTCAGGAGGAGAAGGAAACCACACTCACTACAATTCCAGTCTCACATAGACCTACCACGACAGCAAACCAAACACATAATCACACAAAAACATACTCGGAGGCTCTAAATAAAGATCTGCTGAAGCAGCAGAGACCTCCAAAGCAGACACCCAAGCAGCCGCTACCTCAAAACAAAACACGTGCAACACATATCTCACAAAGCCAGTGTGCCAAACAGTCACAGCCCTTATGACTAAACAACACACCTGATACACTTGTAATAGGTGACTATCGTCAGGCACACTGACGTCCCGCTCACCAGGCTGAACAAGGAGAGGGTCACGGTGAGCAGCCTGTCGGGCGCTAGGATCCGCCACATAACACAAGCACTCAGGTCACTCCAAGGCAAGTACAAATATGACTCCGTCATTGTCCATGCTGGTGTGAATGACCTGAGACGTACCTCCCTGGACTACATGAAAAGAGACATAAAAGAGCTCTCTGAGCATGTAGCCCAGGCCGGTATGACCCTGACCTTGAGTAGCATCTTACCCTCACCAACAATGATGCCACAATATGAAGACAAGATGATCAATTTCAACAATTGGCTTAAGTACTGGTGTCATTCAAAGGGGATCCAATGCCTGTCAGCTTGGGATGATATGCTCGACAAGCCACGATGCTTCGCTAGGGACGGCTTGCACCTGTCACCCCTGGGCTTTCGGATATTGGCAAAGGCTCTTGCTACCCCATAGTGCCTTTTTAGGCAAGGCTCAAAGACAAACCCACCTCCATAGGTATCACAAGGGATAAGAAACTAAGAGTAATGCTACTCAACTCCAGAAGTCTAAACCTCAAGATGCATGCACTCGAAACTCTCCTTAGCATGGAGAACATAGATATCTGTGCAGTAAAAGAAACCTGGTTCAGGGCTCCCGAGAGCACCCCAGCACTACCAGGTTATACCTCATACCATGCTTTTCGGCCCCAAAACTTGGACCGAACCACAAAAGGAGGGGGAGTATCGATATTCATCAAAGATACCCACACCTCCAGGTTGGTGGCAAAGCAAGCATCAGAGACTATCCATGTGCAACTAACAGTGGGTAAAACTGACTTCCAGTTTATAGCCTGCTACAGACCACCCTCCCAAACCCAGGAACCCCACTCGGCCTTCCTGAGAACACTGGAAAATATGAAGGTCTCTCCAAACACCATTATATTGGGTGACTTCAACTACCCAAACATAGACTGGGAGCATTACTCTAGCTCCAACACCCTAGCCCAAAGGTTCCTAGAATTTATAAACTCAAATGCTATGGAACAACTTGTTACCACTCCCACAAGAGGGGAAAACATACTGGACCTGATCATCACCAACATGGGGACTCTATGCTCCAGACCAGAAGTGTATCCCTCACTGGTAAGATCAGACCATAAACTAATCTCACTGGATATTCACATCCCGACCCCACCCCCTGCCCAGAAAACTACAGTGAAAAACTTCTCTAAAGCAAATTTCACACTCCTCAAAACTGAGGTGGAATCCTTCAAAGCCCCCAGGCCTGTGGAAAATACGTCCCAGACCGCAGAATCCTTTATAAATGCATTCTATGAACACCTTCAGGAATGCATGGATCATGCGATCCCAAATAAAACCAAGACCCAATCCTCCAAAGGCAGACGTCCTGTCTGGTGGACCCCAGCCATAAACAAACTATACAATAGAAGGAGGAAGCTACTAAATGATAGAGCAAAATCCCAAAAAGGGAAGGCATCACTGGTCAGTATTAGCAAAAACTACGGGCACACATAAAATTGTCTAAGGCCAGCTTCAAGAGAAAAATTGCACAGGACACTAAGGATAATCACAAGGCTTTCTTTAGTTATGTTAGGAACCTGGGTGGTAATTCCCAGATATGCTCAGAATTAGTCCAAAATGACAAAAATACACGAACCCACAGACATTGCCAACATCCTAGCTGACAGGTTCAGCGCAAACTCCCTCCCCACCAAAAGGGCAAATATCTATCCCAGCAGAGTGCTGCCCCTGACATCTCAGATGCTCAGGTAAGAGCCGCTCTCCAAAGCAAAAACACAGCATCAATGGGACCAGACAGTGTCCCGGCTGCCCTACATGAACTCCAAGAAGAGCTAAACCCAAACATAAAACTACTGTTCAATCTCAGCCTTACTACAGGATATGTGCCCAAAGAGTGGCGTACAGCAACAGTGGTCCCTCTCCATAAAGGTGGTGCCTCAACGGATCCTGGAAACTATCGCCCCATAAGCCTGACTAGCTTGGTCTGCAAAGCTATGGAAAGGATCATCATGGACCTCATAAATAAAGATATTGGGGACCTACAAACACTGGATCCTACCCAGTTCGGCTTTGTTAAGGGCAGATCCTGCCTCTTAAACCTGGTTGATTTCTTTGAAACAGTCACCAAGGCCATTGATGAGGGAAGGTGGTCCACACAGCCTACCTGGACCTCGCAAAGCCTTCGATACAATACCCCACTGGCATTATAGATAAGCTCACCAGCTTAAATATAAACCCCTATGTCACTAGATGGATTGCAAACTGGCTCAAGGACAGAACCCACATGGTTAGAATTGCTGGAGCCATGTCAGACTCCAAACCAGTTACAAGTGGTGTCCCACAAGGCTCAGTCCTGGGACCTCTCTTGTTCGGTATATATTTCTCGTAGGTACAGGCCAACACGGAAGGACTGTGGCTGACCAAGTTGCAGATGACTGCAAACTGGGCCATAATCGACTCTCCAGCCTACACAAGCATCCTCCAAAAGGGCCTCATAGAAACAGACAACTGGTGCCAGAGCCATGGCCTCAAGCTAAATGCCAAAAGTGTATAGTCATCCCTTTGGCAAAACAAAGTGCCACAAATTACCACATAGGTGGTAATCCATTAAGTACAGAAGAAGTAATTAGGGACCTGGGGGCCCAAGTTGATAGCAATCTCTCATTTGACAACCACGTGGCCAAAGTGGTTAGAAAACATTTTATATAGCCAACCAAATCAAGAAGGGATTCACATCTAGATCAGGGCAGGTCATCGGGCCTCTTTACTCATCCCTCATCAGGCCCATAATTGTGTACAATGCCCTTTGGGATGTACCTTACCAGACACCTGCAGCAACTGGAAAGACCCCAAAAGTACCTCACCAAGAGGATCAAAGGGCTCAAACAGATGCCATATGCTGCCCGGTTAAAGAAACTCCAACTCTACTCAGTGGCATACCGTCTGTTCAGAGGCGATCTGTGCCTGACGTATAAAGCCATGTCCAACCCAGAATTAATGGACATGCTGCACCTCAGAAAATCCAAATCCCATCGAGCTACGCACTCGAGAGACTTGAACCTCAGCACTGAAATAAATAGGACATGCTGGAGGGACAGATTCATAACCCAGAGGCTCCCTTCACTCTGGAATAAAATCCCAGTCCAGGTTAGGCAGAGTCCCTCATTGACTTTCTTCAAGAGGAATCTTGATGAGTGGATGGGAGATCGTAGGTTTACCCCGGGTATCACTTCTGTGTCACTGTTAGACAGAGGCACAGTATACTAACCTCGAAAAAGGGCATAGCAAAATAAATTTAAAATGGGTGGCGAAAGCCAAACACATTCTGGCTAGGCTTATAAATGCCCTAGGGCAGATAGCCTAGTATGAACCTATGAACCTATATGTTTAAACTGAATGACTCTCTTAACTGCAAATTCTGAACAGAAAGAGGTTAGGAGAAGAAGCAAACTGTTTATGCTTTTGAAAATAGAATAAAAAGTATTAATGGGGGGAAATGTTAGAAAAATATGTATTAATGTATATGTTTAGTGCTTATTAGAAGCTAAAAGGGTTAACGCATTTCATTCTATTTTATGTACAGCTTAGTTTTGTATGAAACTACAAGATGCTTTTCAAACTGCAATATGCTTTCTGAAACTGCAAGATGCTCTCTGACCTAGTATTTGCTAGCACAGCAAAATTCATGTTTATATGCCTTTTGGAAATTTACTGAGAAGCAGGTGATTATCTGCTAGGTCAGGAAAATAATGAATAGAACAATACTGTTTTCTATAATGTTATTGAACTTGAACAATCAGCTCTGTTCGTGTTATGAGAACACGCACAGCTGCAGAGAAGATAGATACAGTTGAACAAAGACTGCTTGAAGAAATGAACTATAATCTGTACTTGCTTTGTGCTCGAATTAGCCGCAGTACCTTGAATGGTAACATTGCATAGTGAGAAGTTGTATCTGACCGGTGGTCATCAAGGCCACGTTGTTTTTCTTTGGAAGTTTTTTTTGTAAACTTGATATGCCAGCAGAAAATCATGGACAAACAGCTGCTATGAAAAAATATTGAAAGAACTTGTGATTTATTATGTCAGCTTAGTAGGCAATGTCTTGTAAGAAATGTATAAGAATGGTTTCACTTCCTGATTCTAGTTAGACAAACTCTGTATTAGCACATTTTTGTCTCCTTGCTGCAAGATTAAAGTGCCTTAACCTGAACCTGCTGTGTGTTGATCTTTTTGAAGTTATTTTTCCTTTGACAACAGCCTCCTATGTGGAACACTCCTTGGTAACCAACAACCTTGCAACAAGATAAATAGGATAGCCATGAACATGAATCACCCCTCTTTCGTTTTCTACCTGTACAGCAAAAAGGACCATTTGTTAATCTTAAAATCCAAGACAATAACGTCCTTTCCTAATAGATACTGGCGCTATTAGACCAATGTTAAACGCTTCTGCAGCAAAGAATCTTCCTTTGTCCCATAACTCAGTGGAAGAGTTGTGGTATCATGAGTCTCTTTAGACTACCCTGAGACAGTTTCAGTTCCTATTCACTCAGGACCACTGACAGACCAATATGCATTTCTAATCAGGACCTCTGCACCTCAGTCTTTTAGGAAGGGACTTTCTTTGCAAGTTGCAATGTACAACATACTGCACACCGCATGGGATATATTTAAATGCTCCCACTGAGTCTCCAGTAATACAAATGTATGCTGCTGCAGAATTCTAGATGAAGACATGCTTCTCTTGCTTTGCTAACACAAAACTAGTACAACCATCAGATTTAGAACTAGTGAATACAGTTCGTTCACAGCTATGGACAACCCATGAGAATGAGGTGGGACTTATTAAAGACACTACACCAGTAGAAATCACTTTAAAGCCTCATGAACCTTTGCCCATGGTAGCACAATGTCCTCTTTCCACAGGAACAGAGGCAGGAATTGAGCCAGTTACTTCAGCATTACTACAAGACATTATTCCTACTAGAAACCCATGTAATACACCTATTTTACCTGTGCAGAAACCAGGTATGAACACTTATAGATTTGTCCAAGATCTTAGAGTGGTGAATGCAGTTGCTATGTCTGTTTTTCCTGTAGTACTTAACCCAGCAACTATCCTTAGCTCAATACCTCCTTCTGCTACCACCTTTTCAGTTCTAGATATTTCCTCAGCTTTCTTTTCTATCCCAATACATCCTGATTGTAAGTAAATGCAAATAAATATTGACTAAGGGCAGCAATAGTCTTGGGATGCATACACCCCAAGGATTTGTAGAATCACCTACATTATTTTCAAGACAAGTGAAAAAGTAGTTAGATAAAATACAATTACCTTGTGGGTCTACATTGATACAGTACGTACATCTTCTCATAGCTTCCAGATTGTACACTTACTGCCAAACTGATACTATTTTCTTTCTAACTAAATTAACTGAGTTAGGATTCAAAGTGAACCGATCTAAGCTTCAGCTTTGGCAATCTCAAGTCCAGTATTTAGGACATTACTTTCTGAAACTGCACAACATATTATACCCTCCCGTATCACAGCTATTCAGACAGCACCAAGACCTACTATAAAATAGCTTAGGGCATTTCTTTGTCTAACTGGCTATTGTAAGCAGTGGATATCTAATTATGCAGACAGAATTAAATCCCTACCAGAACCAATAAAAAAAGGATATTCCTGAACCCCCTTCCATGGCAGCCACACCACGAACAAGCTTTTACTCAGTTAAAAGTCACATCTTTTAAATCCTCCAGCATTAGGATTGCCAGACTACTCAAAAGGTTACTTTCTTTTCTCTTGTGAATGTAATAAAGTAGCATTAGGATCATTAGCGCAGAAGAGACATGATGGCTGTAGACCAGTTGCTTATTTTACAGTACAAATCTTGATCCAGTGGCAGTTCGTACCTGCTTGACAGCAGTAGCTGCAACTGCTCGATGAGTAGACATGGCAGCAGCATTTACTTTAGGTCATACTTTTGTTGCAGTTCCACATGCTGTTAATGCTTTGTTGTTAAGGACTAAAACTCAATATCTTTCCGGCTCTAGGCTTACTAAATATGAGCTAGCTCTACTCGGTCCCTCTCTGCACATTAGATGTCCTCCTCTAAACCCAGTTTCACTTATACCTATTGCTGAGAAGGGTAAACCTCATGATTGCATTTTTATTATTAATGTGCTTCCTCCTAGACCTGACCTTCAAGACACTCCTTTGCAAAACCCTGAATTAATTTTGTTCGTCACTGGATCATGCATCAGAAAAGGTGGTGGTCAACTGGCAGCTGCATTTGCAGTTTGCAGTATTAACCAAACATTACTGACTGGACAACTGCAAGGAAATGTTTCAGCCCCAACAGTTGAACTAGCAGCACTAACACAGGCTTGTAAATTAGCACAGGGAAATACTGTTATTGTATATAGCGACTCAGTGTACGGCTGTGGCATACTGCATAACTTGGATATTTATGGAGAAAAAGGGACTTTTTGACATCTGCAGGTACCCTGCGTCTTGAAGATCTGTTCAGCTGTTGGGGCAGAAACATTTCCTTGACCCTGCATCTGTCATCCCTGGGTTTCCGGGTACTGGCAAAGGCTCTTGCCACCCCTATAGTGCCTTTTTTAGGCAGTGTTCCAAAGAACAAATTACCACCCTAACAGCTATAAATAAATACAATCTGAGGGTCATGTTGCTCAATGCTAGAAGTATCTCAAGATGTAATCACTCAAAGCACTCCTCAAAATGGAGAACATCAACATTTGTGCTTTAACGGAGACCTGGTTTAAAGCAGCAGAAAGCACCCCTTCCCTACCAGGCTATAACTCATTCCACACCTTTTGGCCTTGAAACCTGGACCGAAGCTCCAAAGACAGTGATGTCTCCATATTCATAAAGAATATACACACCTCCAGACAAGTAGCCCAGCATAATGGATCTGAGATACTTCAGGTACAACAAACATTGGGTAAGACTGCAATCCAGGTCACAGCCTGCTATAGGTCCCCAACCATGTCCCTAGACTCTCACTCAATGTTCCCAAACACCCTGGAATCTACCAAGGTCCAACCCAACACTCTCATACTAGGAGACTTCAACTACCCCTCCATCAACTGGGAAAACTACTCAAGCACCAATACACTGGCCCAACCCTTCCTAGAATTCATCAATTCCAATGCCCTGGACCAGCTCATTTTGACCCTCACTAGAGGAAGCAACATCCTTGACCTGGTTATTATTAACATGGGAGACTGTTGCTCTACACCAATAGTCAATCCCTCACTGGTCAGATCCGACCATAAACTAATCACCATGGAAATCCACATCTCACCTACACCCCCCGGAAAGGTAACCACATTGAAAAACTTCTCCAAAGCTGACGTTGGACTCCTAAAAACAGAGGTGGCACCCATGCCAATGGAAAACAGCTGCATGACTGTCGAATCATACACCAATGCACTGTACGAACATGTACATAAATGCATGGAACTAGCCATACCCAACAGAACCAAGACGTTCGCCTCCAAAACAAGGAAGCCAATCTGGTGGTCCCCTGCCACTAATAAACTCAAGGAAGAAACTGTCGCTGAAAAAGGAGAAGTCCGAAGACTGGAAAGACTCCCTTATTAACCTTAACAAAAAGTTGAGATCCCTCATCAAATCCTCTAAAGCCAGCTTTGAAGGCAGAATTGCAACATACAATAAAAACAATCACAAAGCCTTTTACAGTTATATCAAGAACCTCCATGGCAATACCCACATGTGCTCTGAGTTACTACACAATGGTACCTCCTATACCGAGCAAGCAGATACTGCCAATATACTGGCCAACAGATTCAGTGCCAACTTTACCCCTCTCTTCCCCCCCTAAAAGGCCAATCACAATACCGGAAGAATGCCAGGCACCCCAATGGGCAATACAGCATTACTGCAGCCCAGGTTAAAGCTGCATTGTCCAAGGCCAAGAATACAGCTTCCATGGGACCATATAATATCCCTGGCTGTCTTCTACATGAACTACAAAGCGAACTGGCACCATATCTGTGTGCCCTGTACAGTCACAGCCTCACCTCAGGCTTTGTCCCAACCGAATGGCGCACTGCTACAGTCATCCCTCTCCATAAAGGGGGAGCAGCTACAGACCTTGGGAATTATCGCCCCATTAGCCTGACGAGTCTGATATGTAAAGCTATGGAGCATCATCATGGACCTGATTAACAAAGACAAAAGGAAATCTCCAAACTCTGAACCCCACACAGTTTGCTATTCTGAAAGGGAGATCATGCCTTCTTGGAGTCAGTCACCACGGCTGTGAATGAAGGTAAGACAGTGCACACAGCCTACCTCGATCTGGCCAAAGCCTTTGATACCATTCCTCACTCAGGAATTATTGATAAACTCACCAAACTAGGCATCAACCCCTATATCACTATGTGGGTTGCAAATTGGCTCAGAAATAGAACACACAGTGTGAAAGTAGCAAACTCCAAGTCAGGCTGCTGACCAGTCACGAGTGGAGTCCCACAGGGATCGGTCCTGGGTCCTCTCCTTTTCGGCATCTACTTCTCAGAAGTTCAGGCAAACACAAAGGGACTCTGGCTGACCCAGTTCGCAGACGACTGCAAGCTGGGAACCATTATTAACTCCTCAAGTGATGCAGACATCCTACAGAAAGCCCTCACTGAGACCAATGACTGGTGTCGAAATCAAGGCCTTAAGCTTAACGCCAAAAAAATGCGCCGTCATCCCCTTTGGTAAAACCTCAGTTCGCACTAACTACCACATCAATGGGAGCCCACTGAAGGCATAAGATATCTGGGGACGCAGGTTGACAGCAACCTCTCCTTTGACCACCACATTGCCACTGTGGTCAGAAAGTCCTTCTGTGTGGCACATCTCATTACCAAGGGTTTTGCATCCAGGAAGAAAGAGGTCATCGTCTCTCTCGCCTCTTCTTTCATTAGACTAATCGAGTATAATGCCCCATTTGGCATGTACCTCACTAGACACCTGCAACACCTGGAGAGGCCACAGACGTATCTTACAAAGAGGATCCTAAGCATTAAACACGTCCTTCATGGACAGACTCAAAAGACTCCAGCTATTCTCTCTCACATCGCCTACTTAAAGGCGATCTCTGCTTGACTTACAAAGCCATGTCTGACCCAGCTCTGTTAGAAATGCTACATCTAAAGAAATCCCAATCCCTCTGCGCCACAAGCTCTAGAGATCTCAACCTCATTACCACAATCAACAGAACACGCTGGTGGGACAGGTTCCTCACCCAGAGACTGCCCATGCTCTGGAACAGACTTCTCATACATGTCAAGCAGAGCACCTTGCTGTCCCTTTTCAAGAGAAACCTTGATCAGTGGGTGGGTAACAGAAAGTTCACCCCGGGATCACTCCAGTGGCTCTACTTGATAAAGGCACTGGGAACTAATGGGTGGCACAATGCAAGGGCACTTCTATGGGCTAGGCTTGTAAAGACTCCAGGGCCATTAGCCTAGTACACACTTATGAA
Source organism: Protopterus annectens (assembly GCF_019279795.1). Lineage (NCBI taxonomy): Eukaryota > Metazoa > Chordata > Ceratodontiformes > Protopteridae > Protopterus > Protopterus annectens. The sequence goes on along the minus strand of NC_056741.1, from coordinate 1,345,974,982 downwards.
CCTGAACTGTTAAAAGCTTTGTTTCTCCCAGGAGAAAATAGCTGCTGTTAAATCTGCAGCCGACAGATCAGATGACTCATTTGAAACAGCAGGAAATGCATTGGCTGATAGAGCGGCAAAATTGGCTGCTTTATTAAATCCTGTTCAGACTTCTTTCTTGCAGCCTCTTCAAATTGACTATACCTGTACCTTTTCCGGAAACTGTCTTTTCAAAACCAAGCTGAGTATTTAGACCCCAAACCATGGGCAGCAAAGCAAAAGGAGGTGGAGTTACAATATACATTAAAGACATATACACCTCCAGGCTGCTCAAACAGTATAATGCACAGGAGACGCTCCAGGTGCAGTTAACTGTTGACAATACCCCTATTCAAATCATAGCTAGCTACAAACCCCCAACTTTGACTCAAGATGCCCACTACACATACCAGCACCTCTTCAAACCTTTACCCTGATCCTGGGTGACTAACTATCCAACCATAGACTGGAAGAACTACTCATACCCCCCACAAGAGGTGATAATATCTTGGACTTGGTATTAACCCATATGAGTAACCACTGCAGCATCCCTACAGTATCATCCTCCCTGATAAGACCTGACCACACAGCGATCACTTTCAAAGTCGCCATCTCCCCTGACCCCCCCACTTATGGTCAAATAAAAAACTTCTCCAAAGCTGATTACAATCTCCTGAGGGAAGGTATAAACAGCTTCACAGTCCCCTCCCCAGGAACTGGCACAAGTCCAAACCTACACCAAAGGACTATATGAACACTTGTACAGCTGCATGGAATCAGGAATACCAGACAGGACAAAATCGTCCTCCTCAAGGAAGAGTAAAACTGTCTGGTGGACATCTGCAATAAATAAACTCTATAATAAAAGGAAAAGAAAAATTGCTGTCCAGGACCAAGAAGGAGCAGGTGCCTAATTGGAAGCAATCTCTCCTTAGCCTGAACAAGCAAATAAGACCACTAGATAATCCTCCAAAGAAAACTTCAAGACCAAACTGGCAATATCTACTAAAGACCATCATTAGGCCGTCTTCACCTATGCCCGTAATCTCAAAGGAAGCACTCAGATCTGCTCAGAACTGGTGGTCAAGGACATCACATAAACACCACAGATATAGCCAACCTGCTGGCAGACAGGTTCAGTGAAAACTTCACCCCTCTGCTCCCCCCCCATTAGTAAATCAGGACATCCTCAGCACCTGCACCCCTCCCCTTATCTCTAGGGAGCAAGTCATCGCTGCCCTCTCAAAGTAAAATAATACAGCCTCCATGGGACCCGATAACATCTCAGGCTGCATCCTACATGACCTCAGGCAGGAACATGCAGCACCATTAGGCACCCTATTCAACCAAAGCCTCACTACCAGCTTTGTCACAGCCGAGTGGAGGACAGTCACTGTCATCCCTTTGCACAAAGACAGAGGATCCATCAATCCAAGAAATTATAGACCCATCGGCCTAATTAGCCTGATCTACAAGGCCATGGAATGGATTATGATGGATCTCATTAACAAGGACACTGGCAACCTCCAAAACACTCAATCTCACACAATTTGGTTTTGTCAAGGGGAGGACATGTCTGATAAATTTGGCCGACTTCTTTGAGAGTCACCAAAGCCATGGATGAGGGGAAAACGGTGCACACCGCTTCTCGACCTGGCCAAAGCCTTCGATACTATTCCCCACTCGGGGTATAATAGATAAACTCTCCCAACTAGGCAATAATCTGTATGTTACTAGATGGGTAGTAGCAAACTGGTTCAGTGACAAAACCCACCCAGTCAAAATAGGGGAAGCCACTTCAAGCAGTAGACCCATAACAAGTGGTGTACCCGAGGAATCGGTCTTGGGGCGGCCTCTGTTGTTTGGGATATACTTTTCTGAGGCGCAGACCAAAACCAGTGGGCTATGGCTGACCAAGTTTGCAGATGACTACAAGCTGGGAGCTGTCATCAAATCCCCTTAGTGATATGGACATCCCCTAAGAGGGTCTCACCCAAACGACTGGTGCCAAAAACATGACATCAAAATGAATGCCAAAAAGTGCATCATCATCCCCTTTGAGGAGAGTGACATCCCCACAAATTATCGCATTATCAACAAGGTCCTAAGCACGCAATCAGTCGTGACTGACTTTGGCAGCCAGGTTTTTAGCAAACTGACTTTTGACCACCATACTGCCTCAGTTGTATGGAAAGCTTTCTACACAGCCCACCTCATTAGCAAGGGTATCGCATCCAGGGACAAGGAAGTCATAACATCCCTGTATTCTTCCCTTATAAGACCCATTTTGGAGTACAATGCTCCTTTCGGCATGTACCTCACAAAGCACATGCAGCAGCTGGAGAGACCACAGAGGTTTCTCACCAGGAGAATCCAGGGCCTCAAACACCTACCCTACAAAGATAGGCTAAAAGCCCTGTCCCTCTACTCAGTCTCATACAGACTCCTCAGAGGTGACCTCTGTCGGGCATACATAGTAATCACAGACCCTGCCTTGATGGGACTGCAGCATATCTGCAAGTCAAGCACCACTAGAGTAACCAACATGCACGACCTCAACCTGATCTGCGACATCAAAAGGACTCGTTGGCAGGACAGATTTGTCTCCCAGACACTCCCCCCTTCTGTGAAATAGACTCCCCCCTCCACATCAAGCAGAGTACCTCATTAAACCTTTTTAAGAGCAACCTGGATAACTGGATGGGGAACAGAAAATACACTCCTGGGATTCCACCTGTCTCTCTGCTGGACAGGGGCATCAGTTGCTGACTTGTCAGAACATGGGTTAAATTCTTGGATAGGCCTGTAAGGGCCTCAGAGCCAACAGCCTAGAAACTTCCTATAATCCTATGTAAGGGTAAGGTGGATCCATAAAAGCTGCTGTCGTTCCCTGGACACACTTGGCTCCATCCGGATGGAAGGTTAGTAGCATCACAAACTCATTACCTCAACTGGCACGGGCTTATTTACCCTCCCATCTAGGAAAAAAGTTTTGATAAAACAGATTTTGGCAGATTGGTATGCACCTTATGTTTCAGAGGTTGTGCAGCATCTTGTACAAACATGTAACATTTGTTTGAAGTTCAATATTTCTAAATCTATAACTGCCCCACACAGCATATTAAAAAGCAGTGGGGACATTTTTGTTGTATTCAGTGTGACTTTATAGAATTACCAATGTATGCAAGGTTCAAATGTGCATTAGTTTTGATGTTTTTTCTGGATGGGTGAAAGCATACCCATGCATAAAAAGAATGACACCACCGCCATGGTGAAGTACAATGTTGCATTCAGTCAGATAGAGGTACTCATTTTACTAGTCAGATTATTCAACAACTTTGTAAAATCTTAAATGTACAGATTCAAAATCATTGTCTCCACAGACGACAGGCTTCATGCATAGTAGAAAGAATGAACTTGAAAACTAGACTGGCAAAACTCACTGCAGAAACAAGACTAAAATGGCTGGATCATTGTCTTTAATCTTATCTTCTATTTGCAGTTATATCAGTACACCAACAAAGTTCTCCCCCTAATGAAATCCTCCGGACAACCCTTACCTGCAAATCTTGACCTCCAAGTAGCTGAAGAAATATTTGCCTAGTGTAAACGACTTTTCTATTCTGCAGCATTTTCCTTTGCAGGTAATTTCTGCTCATGCCTTCTAATGACAGAACCAGATACAGCAGCTCGGCTAGAAGCCTCCATAGCATCGTAGCCACAGTGCAATGACTGTCTAGCCACCTGGAAGCTGGAATGGCAAAGGTCCAACAACTCCTTGGAAATGCTGTCCTCCTCCAGGGAGGAAATAATTATGTACTTACCACAACTTGGAATCTGTGCTATCCAGTGTCATTATTCATCACGGATGGGTCTTGGATCTGACCTCAAATACGAGACGGCAACTAATGGACAGATCCAGAGCTCAATCTCCTAACCTTCCCATAATCCCCCTGCTGACCTTTAACCCTCAGATCTCATTTGCTGAAAAACAGAAGTGCAGAAAATTCTGCATAGGAAAAACAAACTATCCCTAATTGGAACCATCCTAGCTATACCAGAGCCCCAGAAGGCAGGAGGAAGGAGGGAGGGAACGTGATGAATAATGACACTGGATGGCACAGATTCCAAGTTTTGGTAAGTACATAACCCTTAATCTGATGCTATCCGTGTCATTATTCATCACGGGTGGGTCAGAATCTCCAGCTACTATGAGCTCTGGGTGGCCTCAAGGAAGGATGCCGGAGCACAGAGGAACCAAAAGGAAGCCCTGTTCCTAGACACCAAATCCAACTTGTAGTGTGAAACAAGTGTGGGGATTACACCAAGAAGCAGCAGCACATATCTCATCCAAGGAAAGTATAGCCAAGAAGGTAGAAGATGTAGCCACAGACCTAGCAGAATGGGCTTTAACTGGTTTGGATAACTCCTTATGTTTGCTACCATAAATGAAGGAAATGCAACTAGCAATCCAGCTGGAAAGTCACTTTAGTAGCCACCAGATCCTTTCTGCTTTGAGAAAAAGGCCATGAAGACTTCCAAAAATTCCTCAGCCCTTTTCAGATACAAACGTAACTGCCTATGAACATCTAAACAATGCAACATGTATTCGCCTTTATTAGAGCAACTGGGGAAGAAAACTGGGAGTTGTACTGATTGACTGAGGTTAGCTTTCGAGGCCACTTTTGGAATAAACAAAGGATTTGTCCCTAAGGGACACCCTGTCCTTGTGGAAGACCATAAATGGGGGTTTAATGCTTAGAGCCTGCAGCTCCGATACTCTCTTGGCAGAGGTAATGGCCACTAAAAATGGCGTTTTCCAGGACAGGAACTTGATATCGCAAGCAGCAGCTGGTTTGAAAGGCTTGTGTGTCAAAGACTGTAGCACCAATGTCAAATCCTATGGCGGGCAAGGATATTTAATAAGCGGTCTAAAGAGAAAAGCTCCTTTAAGAAAGACTTTGCACAGTTTAGAGGAGAATTAGGCTCCTCATTCATGTGGAAGTCAGAAATGGCCGCTAACTGAAGGTTGATAGTAGAAAAACTTGCCCCATCCTGAAAAACAGAGGACAAAGAGTCAGATATCAGGAATCGTGGCCGAAAAGGGATCCAAATTATCCTGTCTAGCCCAATTAGAAAACCTTTTCCATTTGCTGGAATGCACCTTCTTAGTTGATGGCTTTTGAGAGGCCAAAATAATGTTCCTCATGGGGGAAGGAAGCCTGGACTGTAAAACATTACAGGAAATGGAGAAACCAGGCAGTTAAACAAAGAGTCCGGAGACGGAGAAGTGAAAATCCACAGGGATGGGAAATGAGATCTAGAATGGGATCCAATATCCAGGGTGGATACTTCAGATGAGACTGTAATAGGGAGAACCACGCCTGCCATGGCCAGAAGGGGGCAATGAGTATAACGGTTGTCCTCAGGTGGCAAGCTTTCTGTTGAGACCTTGGGGGAATCAGAGGAGTAGGAGAATAAGCATAGAGGAGTCCCAGCAGCCAATCGTGAATCAGTGCTCAACTGAGTGACTCCCCCGTTGCAGGGATCAGGGCAAAATAATTGCTGCATTTGTGGTTGATTGGAGAGGCAAAGAGATCACAGCACAGTTGACCCTAATAGTCGAATATCTGACGTGCCACTGATGGATTCAGGGACCAGTCATGGGGATACAAGATAGACGTGCTGAGTTTGTCGGCCGGCACTTTGGAAATGCCGGAAATGTGAGTTGCAAGAAGAAAGCACCTGGAAGACATCGCCCATTCACACAGTCTCATGGCCTCCCTGCAGAGGGGATAAGAAAGTATTCCCCCTTGCTTGCTGATGTACCAGACCACCTCCATGTTGTCTGTTTGAATTGCTATGGTCCCTAGAGGGAGGCACTCTTAAAAGGCTTGCAACATTAGAAGGACTGCCTTCATCTCTAGAACATTTATGTGCAATTTGGTCTCTATGGGGGACCATGTGCCTTGAACCATCCGGCCCAGAAAATGCCCCTCCCCCAACCTCAACAGGGAGGTGTCTGTGGTCACAGTGGCCTTGGAATGGGGACGACATAAGGGTCGGTCTAAAATTAGGTCCTGAGTCTGAAAAGCACCACACAAGGTGGTTTCTGCATCACTTGAAATATCTTCATGGTTAGGGACATCGGGTGAATCTGAGCAGACCACTGAACTGTCAGGGTCAACTGCAGAACACTCATGCGATACCTGACAAGAGGAACTAACTGGATGGCAGCTGATATGGGAACCTAGTGCTTGCAGAATCAGATGGACTGAAGAACGGTCTAGAATCAGCAAGTGATAAGCCTGATCCCGAATAATGTGAACTCTGCATAAGGGTACCGCTGCAGTCTCCAATATAGTGTCCAACTGAACCCAGATAATCTCCAAATTTTGGCATGGAGAAAGGTTGGACTTGTAGAAGCTGACTGTGATTCCGAGATGGTGAAAGAGATTGAGGGTATAACTGGTGGTCATTGATAGTTGATGCCTCGTGGGGGCCGTGAGGAGCCAATCATTCAGATATGGAAAGACCTGGAATCCTTGCAGCCGGAGATCAGCTGCCATCACTGCCATACATTTGGTAAACACCCAGGGGGCTGTGGTGAGTCCAAAGGGCAGGGCTCTGAACTTGTAATGACTGGCCCTTAATTGAAAGTGCAGGTGTCTCCTGGAGTGTTTGTTGATTTTGATATGATAGTATGCGTCCTTGAAATCCACTGAGCACATCTAATCATCCTTGCGCAACAGCAGCAGAGTGGACTAAACAGTGACCATCTGGAACTTGGACTTCTTGACTGACAGGTTGTTTGCTGAGGTCCAAAATGGGAGGCAAGTCTTCAGTCCTTTTTGGCACCAAAAAGAAGAGAGTAAGTTCCAGACCCCCGTTGTCCTGTTGGGACCTTTTAGATGGCTCTTTTTTGAAAAAGGTCTTGAAGCTTGAAATAAGCCAACTTCCTTTGGCAGGGTGGAACATCCAGGAGGGATTTTAGAATGGGAGGGAGCTGAAAAAATAGAATGAAGTAACCCCTGGAAATGATCTTTAACACCCACTGATCTGAGGTGAGACTTGTCCAGGCTAGTGGGTGAAGGGAGAATTGTCCCAGACCACCTTCAGGTCAGGACAGTCAGGCAGTGCTTCAGGAGCACTGAAGGCTTCTCCGAGAAAGGTTCCTGGAACTCACGGTTCTGTGGACCCCCTCTGCCTCTGGAGCAGCATCTGCCATTGAATCCCCTATCCCTGCTAGCAGAACAGGATTCTTGGGGAGCTTCCTGGAAGGAGGACAGAGTCCTGTAGAACCAAAGTTTCTTACTACTTCTCTGAGCCTTGGAAAAAGATCACTGGGGAGTAGAGAACTTGAATCCCACCACTGACAGAGTCCTACCCTTATGCTCACTGTGGGTCAATGTTTCTTTGATGAAAGGACCAAACAAAATTGATCTGTAAAAGGGGGCATTAGTAAAAGATGCCCTGAAGGGTTCTGCTAACACGCAAAGGCGAAGCCAGGTGTGTCATCTGATGGCAATGCCTGTGCCAGCTGTTCGAGAAGTGGCGGTGGCCAAATTGGAGATCAACCTCATCAAAGCATTAGCCAGGGAAGTCAGAGTGGACAGCTTAGGAGAGACCACCTTAAGACTCTCCGGGGGCAGCAACTCTGTAAGGGAGGTGATGAGTTCTGACACCAAATCCCTCTGAAGCTGGGTAAAATGTGCCATGTTGCTGGTTGCTCTCAGTCCGAAGGTAGCTAAGGCAAACACCCACTTTTCAAAGTAGTCAATCGCCTGAGCCTCTCTGTTTGGGGGTTGGGACCGTGAAGATCAGTTCAGCCAGCTCCTCCTTAGTATCTTCTGCCACTATGATAGCATCAACGAGGACGCCCTTACTCCAACTGGTTTTGTCTTTGGAGGGACTAAGGAATTTGTTGGCCTTTTTAAAGGACTGGTTCCACTGTGTACAGCTCCTTAAAAGCCCTGTTGCAATGGGTTTCATGAGCTCACAGGGGGTTCACACCCAAGTAGAAGATCGGGCCATCACAAATGCCTTCAGAAACACCGATTCCTCCAAAGCCAGGGTGGGGAAGGCCAACCGCCTCTTTGCTTGAGAATTTCGAGGATGTCCCCAAATGACACTACCTCAGACGGAAGACAAGTCTCCCTCCTCGAAATCCATGTCCTCTGTGACAGACTCTCTGGGGGAGTGCAGGTGTCTCCTCTTACATGTTCTCATTTGAGGTGGTTCCTCCACAGTGGGCTCTGAGGAGGACTCGGAAAAGACAGGGACCCAAAGTGGGGCAGTGCCAGTCTGAAGGTGTTCGTGGGAGGGCTGACCCTGGAAGGCTGATGATGTCTTGTCACCCAAAGTTGAGAAGGGCTGGAGAGGGCCTACAGATGGAGAGGTGACTGCCAAGCTGGAAAAGCTCCTCTCTAATGCCCGGAAAGCTGATGGACTGGATAAAGTCCCCCCCCCTCCTCTCCCGTAGCTGGAACCACCCGGGCAGGGGGAAGGGATCCAGACGATACTGGCCCAGAGCTGTTGAGTGCTGAAGCCCCCAAGGGAAGAGAACATTCTGAAAACTCAGGACCTAAACCCACTCTCAGAGAACCTGGACCGGCCTCATGTGGACAAGGCACAACTTGTTCTGAGGGCCATGGAACAGAAGCAGCCAGGGACCCTGACAAGAGTCGAGAAGGGAGGTATACCAGACACCATTGGCCTCTCACTTGGAATGCTCTGGTTCTAATGCTGTGAAACCGGATGGATCGGAAAATGTGGGTGGAGAAAGTCCCTTGGGCATCTGGGCCGGGGACAACAAGCCCAAGTTGATTCGGGCCTTGAGGAAGCTCATCATCATCCTATCCATATTCAAAGCCGACAAACTTCTGGAGGATCTGGAGGATGCAGATGAACAACCGACCTATCTGGGGATCCTGCCTTGGATCCAACAGATCTGTGGTCCTGTGAGGGGGACTAGCTCTGATGTCGCAGATCCGATTTTCTGGATGATCTGGATGGAGAGCCATCTATGACTATCTGCTCCGACAATACACTCAGATCTGATAGTCTGGCAGGATCCGACAGCTTGGATGGCGCACTTGACGGATTAGACAATGGGGTTGGATCTAGAGAGGGCTTGCACCAAGACGGATCATAGTGTACCCGAGGCGCCAAGACATCGGATCAAAGATTCTAATCGGAGGCTCTCAGAGTGGAACAGCCTGGATCAGAAGCCACAAAGGCTGCATTCTGATCTGGGGTACTGAGATCCTTGGCTTTTTGGAGATTGAAGGAGACCCTTTGGAAGGAAGGGGGAGGTCTCTTTTTAGGATCCGGAGAAGGTTTGGTGGGAGATTCTGATGGCAGGGGGACCACCCTGAGCGAAGCCCTTCAGAAGCAATTTGTTGCAGCGCTCTACAAGAGCCCTGGCATTGAATGTGGCACAAATGTTGTATTCATCCTCCAGGTGGGCCTCTCTTAAACAGTAAAGACACTACTCACATTCAAGAGCAAACAAGTTCTGAGGGTTAGGGTTTAGCAGGGGATTATGGGAAGGGAAGGAGCTTGTGCTCTGAATTTGTCCATTAGTTGCTGGCTTGGATCCAAAGTCAAATCCAAAACCCATCCAAGATGAATAATGGCATGGATAGCATCAGATAGTACAGTTGTGTACCTACCATAAATGTAGATGTTAGAGTGTATTCACTGTTGCAGTCATTACAATTGGGTTATCCTGCTGGCAGGCTACCCGCAGTTGGCCAGAGTTCCAAGGTTTAGGTCCAGCATCGGTTGCTGTCGCCTCGTCCCTGACGTCAGTGCGCCAGGGGTATAAAAGATGAAGCCAACACAATTTTCTTCAGTTTTTCTTGCCCCAGATGTCAGGTGCCCCTAAAATGGTAGGCTAAATTATGCCAATAAGCATGCATATCCAAAAAACAACTTTCCTTCATCGACAAGCAAATACACCACATAGGTTGTATAGAATAGAGACGTACAGATAAGTCTCAGCAAGGAAAAGGGGGATGGTGGGAAAGTAACCTGGACTGCAACAGTAAATACACTCGAACATCTACATTTATGGTAGGTACACAACTGTACTATGTTCATCGTGTTTCACTGTTGCAGTCATTACAATTGGGTTGAATCCCAAAGCTAAGGTTGAGAGGCTATCAGGCCCTGCAGAACTGCAGTGGCAAAGCCTGCCCTGGATTTAGAGTACAGAGGTAAGGGATAGTGCTTTGTAAAAGTATGCACTGAACTCCAAGTTGCAGCCTCTAAGATGTCTTTGGTTGGTACTCCTCTGAGGAAGGCTGCTGAAGTGGCTGCTGCTCTGGCTGAATGTGGCCTAATGCCCTTAGGCACTGACTTGCCATGCTGTGAATAGCAGAAACGAATGCAGTGGCCTATCCACTTTGAAATAGTCTGCTTTGAGATAGGCTTTCCTTGTGATCCTGCAGCATATGCCACTAGAAGTTGTTCAGTCTTTCTGAAAGCTTTGGTTCTGTCCAAGTAGAAGTGTAGCTGCCTTTGAATGCCCAAAGAATGCAGAAGTCTCTCACCCTTATTCTGTGGGTTTGCGTAAAAGGTAGGCAAATTAATTGTTTGGTTAAGGGCCACACTGGACACTACCTTAGGCATAAATGTAGGGTTTGTCCTCAGAGAAACCCTGTCAGGATGGAAAATGATAAAAGGTTCCACGGCCATGAGTGCCTGTAACTCTGAGACTCGTCTAGCGGAGGTTATTGCTAGGAGCAGAGCTGAATTCCTGGATAAGATTTTTATATTGGCTGCAGAGGCTGGCTCAAATGGAGGCAGTGTGAGTTTTTCCAAGACATAGTTGAGGTCCCCATGCAGGTATTGGTGCTCTCCTTGGAGGTCTTATGTTTTTGGCCCCTCTGAGGTACTGCCTTAGTAATGGAGAGAAAAAATAGATGGCTCTGTATTGTAATGAGCTGAAATGGCAGAGGCATGAATTTTGAGTGATGAAAATGAAAGGCCTTTATCCAGCATCTCAGTTAAGTATTGCAAAATCTGAGAAATATTTGGGACAATCGTGTCAATACTTTGTGCCTGGTTCCAAGCACAGAATCTCTTCCATTTTTCTGCATAAGATTTTCTGGTGCTAGGCCTCCAAAATAACATCCATCACTGCTTTAGAGAGAGCTGTGTCTTAAATGGCTACATTATCCGCCATGCTGCCAGGTTTAAGGTCCTGAGTTGGCTGTGCGGTATCTGACTGTCTTGTTGGGTCAATAAGTGAGGAATTTGAGGTAATGTCCAAGCTGGGCATTGAGACAAGCTCTTTAAGATTGGGTACCAGTGCTGGCGTGGCCAGTCTGGGGTAATCAGTTTCATTTTTGGCTTCTCGTCTGACCTTGAGGAGTACCTTGGGGAGGAGAGGCAGAGGAGGAAAGGCATACACTGTTAGGTTTTCCCAGCTGAAAGATAGAGCATCCATTTTCCATGCTAGCTTATGATAAGTCCTTGTGCAGAATCTCTGTAGTTGGCAGTTGTGAGGGGAGGCAAATAGGTCTATGTCCGGGCATTCCCAGTTCCTTGTTATCATGCTGAAGACTTGTGGATCCAATTTCCACTCGTGGGGATCCATTAGGTTTCTGCTTAGTTCGTCTGCCAGAGTATTTATCCTTCCTGGCAGGAATTGTGCTACCAGATGTACTTGGTAAGTCAATGCTGTGTCCCACAAGTTCATGGCTAGTCTGCAGAGGGGGTAGGAATGTGTGCCCCCCTGCTTATGTACCACATGACTGTAGTATTGTCCGTCTTTGTCAGTAGTTGTCCTGGATGAAGTAGATCCTTGAAGGCTATCAGGGCATTCTGAACAGCTAGCATCTCTTTTTGATTGATGTGTAGATGCATTTGACTTGCGGACCATGTGCCTTGAATACATCTTCCTGCCATATGAGCCCCCCAGGCATATTCTGATGCATCTGTTGTCAATGTCTGCCTGGCTGTGGGTAAGATGAATGGCTGTCCCGTATTGTGGTGACAGGCTTTTGCCCACCATCAAAACTTCTGTTGCAGGCAGGGAATGAGGGTAATTACTGTTTCCAGGCTGTGGCAATGTTGAGTCCAAACACTTTTTAGATACCACTGAAGTTTCCTCATATGCAGTCTTGCATATGGAATTAGCAGAATGCAGGATGCCATGAAGCCCAAAGCCTGCAGAATTTTTCTTGCAGATAACTGGGTTTTTGTTGCCAGCATTTTGAAATAAGTAGTCAGTTGTCTGTGTTTGTCTGGCGTGAGATAAGCCATCTAGGCAGTTCTATTTAAGCTTGCACCCAGGAATATTATCTCTTGAGAGGGTACGAGTTTTGATTTCTTTTTGTTTACTGTGTACTCTAGACCTGTTAGTAATCTTTTTACAAACACCAGATGCTGTAGTAGAATGTCCTTGTTCTCTGCTTGAATAAGGCAGTCGGTCCAAGTAAGGATATATTTGTATTCCTCTTTGTCTGTAAAATGCAATTACTGGTGCCAGGCATTTTGTGAAGACCCTGGGCGCAGTGGATAAGCCAAAGGGCAGTGCAGAGAATTGGTAGTGCATTGAGCCAGCTATTAATCTGAGGTATCTTCTGCATGATTGTCTGATTGGGACATGCAGGTATGCCTCTTTTAGGTCTAAAGTCACAAGCCAAGCCTTCTTGCCCAGCATGGGCAGAAGCTGCTGCAGAGTTAACATTTTGAATTTTGGAATATCCAGGAATGTGTTTAGGATAGACAGGTCCAGTATTGGTCTCCAAGCTTTGTCCTTTCTGGGTACCAAGAATAGCCTTGAATAAAATCCTAGTCCCTGTTCTTGCTGTGGTACTTGCTGAATGGCTCTCATGTCCATGAGGGATGAAACTTGTTTTTGTGCCTCTGCCCACTGATTACGTTTGGCCTTGGCAGGGTGTGAAAGTGGAACCTGTAGCCTTGTGATACGATATTTAAGACCCATTTGTCCTGGGTGATGATGTGCCAATTTTGTGAGAAAAGTGCTAGTTTTCCCCCCAAAGGAGCTGCCAGAAGATAAGTGCTTGGTGCTGGCAGGGGAAAATCATTGAGACTGTTTCCTGTATGGCTGTGATTTTTCCTCTCCACTTTTGGAGGTAGAAGCACCCTGTATGAGCCTTGGGGCTGTGATCTGCCTCTGGGGCGTCTGCATCTGCCTCTTTGTGGCCTGTCTAACACTGGAAAGGACCAATTCTTTATAGGCCAGTTCCTGCTAAATCTGGGAGGCTGTACCTGTAAGAAATCCTTGATTGTTTGCATAGATTTAGCTTTGTCCTCCATTTTCTTCAACACCTCTTCTGCTTTAACACCAAACAAGGTATCATGCTGTAATGGAGCATCTAATAGTTTTGCTTTAACATGATCGGGCAGATTCTGTTCTTTTAACCAAGCATGCCTCCTAATGACAGAACCTGTAACAGCAGCCCTGCAGGAGGCCTCTAGAGAATCAAAACCACATTGCAAAATATGCTTTCCCACTTGTTCAGCTGCATGCAATAAATCCTGCATTTCTTTGTTTTCTGCACAGTCTGAATTTGTCAACATTTTCTGTTTAAGCAGAGACATAAGATATTGTTGATATTTAAGCATATGAAACTGACAATTTAAAGCTCTTACAGCCAAGGTAGCAGAAGTATAAATCTTTTTCCCCCATCTGTCCAGGGCCCTTGAATCCTTATCAGAGGGGATAGGGTTTTTTGCATTGGAAGCCTTGACCCCTTTGGGACCCTGAGAGATAGTTTCTGGGTCAGCAGCAGGGATTTTATAAAGAAATGTATGTGAAGCAGGAACCCTGTAGTATCTGTCTGGCTTAACAGGAGCTGGTGGTAGAGTCAGGAGACAGACCGGACTCAGAAAATACATCATCTCCAATGTCTAAAACAGGAGGAATAGCAAGGGGCCTGTGTTGAGGTAATAAAAGGAAGTCTCTGAGCCTTTTCTTGGATTCTGAGTAATCTTGGCTCTCCCAGTGGAAATGCTCCCTCATAGTATGCAGGGTCTCCCCTAAAGAATAATCCTCAGGAGGAGAGGCTGAAGGGATAGATTCTTCAGCATCAGAATCCTCATAGGGAGGAAGAGTATATTCCTGTTCAGAAGAGGAATCAGAGGAAATGGAAACCTGATCTGAAGACTCATATTCTATCTCTTGCCTAGGCCTCTTATCAGGAGGGTGACGGGAACCCCTGAACAAAGTAATTAGGTCTTCGGCCATTTTAAGCATCTGTTGTTTAGGCATGGAGGCCTGTCCAGGAGAATGCTGTACTTGTTTCTTTGTCTTTAGAGCTGCTTTAGTCTTTGCCTTTGAAGCTGAAGTTGGTTTTACATATAACTGTGTAGGCCTGAAAACACCCTCAGAAGCCGATGCCTGCTCAGCGGCTCTGGACCCATCTGAGGGAATAGTTTCCGAATGTCCAATACCTTGAGTTTCCAGCAGCCTAGTTGGCTCCACTTGGGAGTCGGAAGCGGCCTGTGGCTCTGAGGTAGCGGGCATCAGGGGCTGTGAAAGCACCTCATTGAGAACTGGCAACAGGGCTAGCGGAAGCCTCGTCGTCGGTTTTGGACCTCGGATGCCTGTCCTTTTCTTTTTCTTTGCGCTTTTTATAAACTCCAGTAGTCGGCTGTTCCGCAGCATTATATAATTGAATCTTCTGCCAAAGTAATGAAATTCAAAATCGTACCGACGCTTAATAGTGCGTTGGTTAAATTTAGCACAAAACCGACAACTAGTAACGTCGTGGTCAGGACCTAGGCAAGGAATACAGTAAGAATGAAAATCCTTATGAGGTATTTGCTTCTCACAAGAAATACAATTATTAACTTTTTCTGACATCAGTCTGGAGCAAGAAAAAAGTTTCCCCAACGGGGTACTTAGCTTTAATGAAGACTTCAGATCTGAAATTCAAATTTGAAAATCTCAGGAGTCGGCCAACCGGCACTTGCAAACTGCTTTTACTTCGGGCACTGCGCAGCAAGAAAGACTGAAGAAAATGGCATCGGCTGCATCTTTTATAGCCCTGGTGCACTGACGTCAGGGAGGAGGCGACAGCAACCGACGCCAGACCTAGACTTTGGAACTCGGGCCGACTGCGGGTAGCCTGCCAGCAGGATAACCCAATTGTAATGACTGCAACAGTGAAACACGATGAACATCTTTTGTTTCTTTTCATCTAAAATACTGTTACTATTTTATCCTATGAAACTGGCAGTCAAGGGCCCTCATGGCCAGGGTAACAGAAGTGTAGACTTTACCAAACCTATCAAGGGCCCTGCTTACTTTGTCAGCAGGTAAAGGGTTTGTTGAAGAGCTGGCTCTTGCTCACTTGGGACCTGGAGTGACAACCTTTGGATCAAAAGAGGTGTTTTTAATATGTATTTATTGGAGCCTAGCACCATGTTAAACCTTTCTGGTTTTCGAGGTACTGAAGGCAGAGAATCTGGATTCAGGGAAGAGTCCATAAAAACATCCTCTACCACTTCCAATACAGGAGGAACAGACAAAGGTTTGTGTTCCAGGAGGTCAAGGAACTCCCTAACCCTCATTTTAGATTGTGGGCATTTCTGTGCCTCCCACTGAAAATGTTCCCTCATGGCATGAAATGTTTCCCCAAAAGTAATGTCTTCAAGAGGTGAGGCTGAAGGCAGATTCGCTTCAGAATCTGAATCTTCAAAAGTAAGGAAGGGTCCCTCCTCAAAGACAAACTCCTCCTGGTAACAACCATCTGAATAAGAACCCTCATCTGGTCAGAATCTTCATCTGAATAAGGAAGGTTCACACAAAACTTTAGGGGTAGGATCCTTCTTCCTTTTCCCTGGGGAAGACTCCAAAGGGGGATGCCTAGTTCTGACTAAGTAGATAAGGTCCTCAGCTAACCTGACCAGGTCTTGCTGATAACTCAGTGCATGTGAGCCAGTAGGCCTAGGCAAAGGACCTGAGGTAGAACCCTTCGTACAGGTAGCTTTGGTCTAGGGCCTAGGTATGCCCGCAATCCTGACGCCAGTCTCTTTGTAAGGAAGAAGAGATGTAGGCACTCACCTCAAATGAACGTCGTCGTTAAAAGATTGTTCATTAGAAACAGAGGTCTGCTGAGCAAATCTGGACTGGAATAGTCCACCTGAAAGCCAAGGTCTGTACAGCAGTTGACAGACCAAACAACATGTCAGGCTCCATACAGGTCTCAACAGAGCCCTGTGCCACCACCTCAGTTGCAGAAGGGTTGTGCAAAAGCACCTCACCTTCCTCAGCGACATGTCTTAGGGAACTGGCTAATGGTGAATGGTTGATATCAGAGGCCCTAAGTTGGGTTTTTTTTCCCCCTTGTCTTTCCTATGATTAAGGAGCTCAACCTTGGGACACCATCAGACGATGCAAGGTAGATGGCAGAAGATGCCTAGCTAAGATTTCAGCACTACGCCTGATAGTCCTAGAACTCAAACGGGTACAAAAATGGCAACTAGGAACGTCATGATCTGGGCCTAAGCAGGCGATACAACATATGAAAGTCTTCGTGTGGGATTTGCTTATCAGTGTGGAGACAGCTGTGAACTTTATCTGACATGAGTTAAACAAGAAAGAGAAGAGAGTTCCTCAATGGGGTACTTAGTTTTAGACTTCTCCTCTCTGGTGCGGACCGACTGAGGTGCTGAAGCACTGCTTCAGGCTCCGACGGCAAGAAAAGACTGATGTTGCGGCATCAGCTGGCTCCCTTTATACCCAACAGTACTGACATTAAGCTAGGATGTCCCCCAGCCTTAGGAAGAGGGAGATTCTTACTCTGGTAGTCAGGCCGGCCAAGGGCTTCCACAGTAGGAAATTCCACAAGTCAGGACTGGAACAGTGAAACATGAAGATAATCAGACATTTCCAAGGCATCAATACTTTAATAAGACTTATAAACTGCACATAAAACAATGATTTCAAAGGCCGCATGTTGTGGCCTATAGTGAGTTATCTGGTTACATTAAGATTATTATAAAAGGTAAGTGGAAAATTTTGAGGGGTACAGATGGGTTATTTAGAACTGTGGGCAACAAACCATTTTTTATCAATAAGACACTAATTATAATAAAAAAAAACTTTTGGAAGGAACTAACTTGAAGAAAGTTGGAAAAATTAAAAAGGGAACTATTAAGTGAGGAGTTTGAAAACAATGTCCTTGGATTTTAGAAGAATGCAGTAATACTCTAAATAATGGTTTAAACCCCAAAACTTATTTTAAGAATGGTAATTGTGGAACAACAGGTATTATTTATTTGGCAAAATGTTCTGAGTGCAATGGGTTCTATGCTGGTAAAACCAAGAAGGCATTTAGAAAACAGGTAAGTAAACATAATTATGATATTGGTAGGATGAATATAAACAATGACCTCATTAGACACATTAAAACTTGTAAAAGATTTTTATTTGTTATAACTGAAATAGTGGAAAGGAACCAGGAGATACAAATGGCAGAATTTTTAGAAAATAAAGAGGTAATTTGCAAAATTAGGTTGGACACTGGTTCCTTTCCCAGTTAACAGCATAACTCTGCAACCTGCACTTCAGTTAAGAGCTTTGAAAACACTTTTTTCTTGCAATGAGTTCCGTAAAGATTTAATTGACACCTCCTGCTACAATAGTTACAAGCAGTGTGGGGGACTCACCTCAGAATATAGAATCCTAAAATCTTGAAACCCAAACCATCGAGACAAAAATCTTGAAATTTCAAAACTGTGAAAACTCAACACATTGAATCTCATAATACTGAAAACACATAAGATACCAACACTGACAATATCCCAGCACAAGTACATACAGAAACATTACCCTACAACAATAAGCAGGGAGGCAAGCCAACTAAAAGGGTTTTTATGTCTAATATGTATTTTAGTAATTGTGTAAGGTCCACACCTGATTTTTATTATTTTAATTTATTCCCTGGTTGAAGCTTTTTTATAGAAAATTTTATGAGTTAAGTTTTAATCTTTTTTTACATTAGTCAGTTATGAAAATGTGCTTATTTAAATAGACTTTTTTGGTGTGAAAAAGGTTTTATAACTACAGAAGAAATGGAAAAGGAAAACAACCTTTTCAATGTGTACGTCTCTTTAAATCAAAGTTTTGACTATTAACTGTTTTAAATAATTTTAATTGAATGAAACCTGTGGTATAAAATGAGGCGAAAGGCAAATATTTCATTCTGATGAAGTCCACCAAGTGGGACGAAAGCGCTTAATCATTATTTTATATGCGGTTTACAAATTTTATTAAAGTTTTTATATCTTGGGAATGTCTATTCTCTCACTCCATTTCTTGTTTTGGTGTTTTTGTTTCAGGAGTGACTTTACCCTTTTTGGAGGTTTGTAGCACCCCTAACCTAGTCCTAGAACTTCATTCTCTCAAATTTTTCCAAGTTTCCATAATGTCTCTCTGACTTCTCATTTCATTATAATCCACTTCCCTAAAATCAGTCATCAGCTTCTTTACTACTGCATTCCTACACATGCACATTCTCTCTAAACTGCCCAGATGCATAACCACTGATGACTAACGGCAACTTTACCTGAACTTTCCTGACCCATCATCTTGGCAGGATCATAACCAAGATTTGGTGCTTTCTGGCAGAACCACTCACCAGCTTACTGAACTTTTCATAATATTTCAATCAACTTCCACTCCCTTCTCCTCTGTGAGTCAAAATCTCCAGCCTGTTTCTGTGATTCAGATCCCTCCTGCTAACAGCTATCTTCCTCTTATGCCCACTACATTATTCACCCCTAAGAACTTTTCATCATCATCCCTTACTTATTTTAAGTCCACCTACCAGGATAATGGACTGAATGAAATCGGCCCCATTTTTGCTAAAGCCCAGGGTCACAGAGAGCAAAATAAAAGTAATAAGTGTTACAGAGGATTATGATCATGTACCCGATCACAAGTAGCTGGCTGTGTGTGTTCAGGCCATGGATGCTAAGAAATTCATCTTGAGAGAGAAGTTTGTAAGGTGAATTTTGGCCTCTATGAAAGAACACATGACAAGCTGAAGTAGGAACATGGAGACATGATCCTAATTCTCTGTACAGCCTGGAGATTTACTGATCTTATGCACCATAAATGTTAAATGGAAGGGGGAAAATGTGAAGGAGCACAGAGTGTTTTACAGCTGTAAACTCAATGCCACACAAAGAATAGCCACCACAGGAAGTGCATAAAGATGTTAAAGCTAGAAAACAATTCAGCTGTCCAAAAATTCTGAATGAAGCATTCAACAGCTTTTATAAATGATGGTGCTCCATGACACTCCTGTCATGCTCAAGGACAGATGTTAAAGCTCTAACATGAAGCTAGCTTTCAGCAATAAGAAGTGATTAACAAAAGATTAAGCATCTTTCAGACCATTAGAAATGTGCTCAGCAAACAGGTCTTTTCACCAGTTTGGGAAAAGAATTCTGGTGTTCAATACACTGCAAAAGAATTAAAAACAACACACAAAAAATCTGTACTACAAGACAACTTAGTTTTGATCCATAAAGAAAGTTGATGACAGCACATTTTTGTACGAGAAGAGACTAATGCTGTTACAAAGAAAAAAGAACAAGGCATTTTGATTTATTTTTTTTATATAATACCTCAGTATTTCAAACAGGCAAGACATGCAATTGACCCCATCATTAACTGCCATCCCAAGACTTACGGAGTCAAACCACAGCCCCATATACTGAACACATTATGTAACCTTTTCACACTTTTCTTGCCCAGTCCGTCCTGTTTCTTTCATACTGTCCAAAAAAATGTTCAGGTCATACCACAAGTTATAAGCAAACAACAGCGCTGAAATCCAACAACCTGAAAGTTGAGTTTTAAGGACCAGTTTAATACACAATTCCTGACAAACACCTTTTACAATTTTCAAGCATTCTACAACAATTTAAGCTCCAAAAAGAATTCTGTACCTCCACATGACCACTGCTGGTGCAAAGGAAGCAGACTACCCGTGGGGTTACAGGTACAGAGGTCAGGATACTCAGCCCACCCATCTCCCAGACATTCTCCACAGCGCAGTCCTCCTAAAAAAGGGGAAAAATAAATACAAAGAAATTATCAGCACAGAAAACCTGTACAATGAGCACATCTGCTTCAAAAGTGATTTCATTTACTCATCATTGGCATAAATCAGTAAACTCAATCACCCTATCAACACCATCAGCTATAAAAGGTACAACTACAGTTGATAAACAGATGCATTCTTGCCACATCGGCTGATCTACAAAGAGCCCCCCCCCCCTAAAAAAAATATTCAGTTGGATTCATCCTTTCCACAGATTTCACATCAGCAAGTTTCCTTACTTGAGAATATATATGCATCTATTCCAAATCATGCTGATAGGTCAAGTACCACTCACCACTGCCATTAGTGATCACATTCCTGCAAATCAAGATGGACAATGAACATGTGTAGCAATGCCATTACTAAATAACCGATACACATATACTTCCCCAACTTAAACAGAACTCCAACAGCATGGGAATAAGGCAGGTTGGAGGACACATCTCTGCATACTGGATGGATGAAGAGTGCAACCCCCATTACGAACCGTCATTGAGGAGATGTAGTACAAAACTGTTGCACTTAACTCCAAAGACCATTCTTGACTGGTCCTTTTTTTTCCCACTGAATCCCAAACAGCAGACATACAAGGTAAAGCCAGAGAACCTTACAAGGAGGAACTTACACCAGAGTCCTGCAGTACCAACCTGATGAAGGAGCCCAAACCCACAGAGCTGAGACGGAAACTGTAATGCATGAGGAAAAGTGTGCATTGCAGGCCTAGCTTTGACAAAGAAAAGTTTTAAACAGAAAGCAGTTTTGAACCATAACCATGCCTCTGATGAACTGGACATTGAGCACAACATTTTCCACAAGAATTAAAGTTAGTCATTTGATGCTAAATGGAGCTACAGTCCACTTGACAAGTGATGCTTGGCAAGAGCCCTTCTTGACCAGGAGCAAATGAAAACAGTCTCGTCTTCCTTAACTCTAAATCCAGAATGTAAAGGACTCTTCTCCATCCCCCCACCACCACCAAAAGGAAAAGCGAACTGCATTTTCAAAGGCAACACGGAAACCACCTCAGAATGGAAGACTGGATTATTTCTAAGAGAAATCCACATCCTACAGCGTTACATACACAGACTTTTAAAGCTTAGCGATCCTATGAGCACAGGTGAAGTCAAACAGAAACAGACTTCCAAGAAATGAACTGCAAAGTTAACAAAATAACAGGATCACGGTGGAATTATGCCTAATGATTTTGTAGGTCAGGCCCATTTTGTGAAAGGAAGAAAGAGGTGTAGAAATATTCTAAGCAGCTGCCTCAACCAGTCACTGATGGGGCCATAATTCTGTCCTTCAACAAGATCAAGATGTGGAGAAATTACAGACCCATGCAACATGACCATGGGATAGCTGACTTACATTATACAAGTGCCTAAAAAGGGTCAGGATCTCCAGAAAGTTAAGTAAATAAAGTGGTTATTAAGCAATAGTCCACCGAAACTGGCAAATGTTTCTACTAGATTGCAACGATCACCTGGACAGTGGGATTCCTCAAAAACTGCCAAGACCACACCTGAAACATCAGGTGTGTCAAGAGATCTATAGAAGGTAAGCAACTCTACAGTGAAGCTAGCTGTTGCAGCATTTGGAGAAATCCTTGGTTAGGGGACAAGACTTTTTAGTATGGCATGAAACAAAGTCTGAAATGGAACACTTTTTCACCAAAGCTAACAAGCTTTGGACTTCTTCCCTTCAACTTTGTAATGAAATATGCAATTAGTAAATGCTTCATTGGCCCACGATGGAAAACACCTCCACTACTATCTTCTCTGTGCTTTGCTGAAAAGAGTGCAACAGATGGCGGTCCACATTACCCTAACAGACAAATAACTTCTCTCTGCAGTGCCCTCTTTCACTTCAGGAAAGCTCATGGTAAACACTACCTCTGAAACTAAACTTCCAAGAAATCACTAGAGAAGTGACTCAAGACAACCTGCTGGCCCATTCAATTCCTCAGAGATTTGACATGCATATGCAGCAACTAGAACGAACTCAGAGCTTCCTTAAAAAAAAAATACAAGGCCTAAAAAAACCTGCCTTATGCAGAGCACCTTAAAGCCCTTTCTGTCTATTCATTATCCTACAGATTGTTGAGGAGGGGATACATGTCTGTCTTACAATACATCCACAAACCCCACACTTCTGAATCTCCTGCATATTCGTAAGTCAAACAGTACCAGAAGGACAGGGTCTAGGGACCTGAATTTTGTCTGTGACAAACAGAACATACTGGAGAGACAGAAATGTGTCCTGTCCCAGAGATTGCCCCGCCTATGGAACAGGTTTCTCATACATGTGAATTTGTCTACTACCAATTTAAGCTCAACCTAGAGCAGTGGATAAAAAAAAATAGGAAATCTGCACCGAGCCTAGCACCCATGTCCCTTATGGACAGAGGTAGCTTATAAATGCATGGCCTTCAATGTTCTATTTGGATACAGGACACCATTATTCTTTTGGAAAAACTTGGCTAGGCTTAAAAAGGTATCCCAGGTCGGTACCTATTAACAATCTATGAATATGGCTACTGTCTACTTTTTATTGCCAAAAAAGCACTGCATTCCCGCAGAAAGGATATAACCTTGAGTCATCGTCGTCTTGCTTATCTAGATGCCATTTGAAGTACTGGTTGTGCCTGACCAAAGGAGAAAAATCCCTGGAAGCAGCTTTACTTCCAGGGCAAAAGCTACTCACACATTCCACTGGCTAATGTAAAGCCTCCTCCATCAAGGGAGACCAAACTCCCTGTACAATCAGACAGCCTAAGTGACTATATCATGTATATAGTGAATCAGGCATCAGAATACCACGAGTACGGCTCCAGAAAAAAATCATATAGTTGGTGGGATTGGTCACCAATCCAAAGCTTACCCAAGGTGGACTGAGCCTAATATCAAGAGAAAGTCTCCGAATGTGTGGAGACACTACATCCATTGACACGACTGAGTCCAGTGCAACACCACCATCCTCAGATTTGCAAACCTCATCATTGAGGTCATGGCAACAACCATTAAGCTCAAAAGATACAAAGTCTGGGCCATGCTTAGCAGCCATTATAAAAAGCAAAGACCATGGCCTCTTGGGTCCTCTTAAAAGAGTATTAGGAGCAGACACTGGAGAGTTGACTCCACAAACAAAAGAACAAACCTGTGGGAAGCAGGCAGACAGGAATTTCTTCAACTTATGGTAAAACTGTGGGACTGAAAGCTACAGAAGTGCACAATGAAGTGACGTTTCCAGAATCCCAGCATCCAGACACCTGCAGAAAGTACAAAAAGAACATACAGACCTTTATGCAGTAGTCACCACAAATATCATCTTGCTGAAGCCTTCAGGTGCTGAGAACATCTTATATGACCATAACTAAGAAAAGTAATGCCCATCCAAAAAATTTCTCCCACAAGCACCAAATCCTGATGTACCAAAAAGTCTAACATTCCATGACACCAAGCAGATAACCCATGGCAGCAAACACATCAACCAATGCAAGGGAAGCAATGCAAAATAAAAGCATACAGTGTATGTACTGGATAATGTCTTTGTGGCACAAAATGGGAAGGAAGCCAGTACTCCTTTTTGGGACCAAGAAGAAATGAACGCCAACCCTCTCCCAACCCATTTCCAAAAACTGGGACAGACTCCACCACTCCTTTTAGCAGTACAGTCTCTGCCCAACAGTTCCACTAACATGGAATGATCAAAACGCAATATACCATCTGGCTTTGTACTAGTAAGTTGCAGGATGTGGCCCAGAGTGGACACACCTAATACCCACTGGTCCTTTCCAGTTTTCAACCTCAGGTAAACTGAAAGAATCACAACCCATGGGCAGTTCTAAATCAAAGTTGGCACTGCACAGAAGCAGTGTTTTTACGCAACTCAGAGTGCATGGAGTGGGGGAAGGGGAAGGACTGTGTAATGTTTCACTAGTTTCATAAGGAGTCAAGAATGCCTCATTTGCTTTCTGGCTGCTTGGCCACAGAAAAGTACATAGAAGCAAGCAAATCATCAAAGCCCTCCAAACTTCTAGAGGCAAAGTCCTTAATAAAGAGATGGTCAAAATGTCCCTAGGAAAGATGGCCAAAATGTACCATCCCCTTAAACCAATAAAGTGAATACAAGAAGGACTTCAACACTACCATCCCTCAAGGACACAAATTGATCCAAAGCATATACAATCAATGTTACAGATAGCTGCAATGCATGAACAGTTCTTGTCAAAGCTGGTTGCCTTCTTGACTCACTCCATATATCCAAATGTTAAAACTGTTAAACAGTGAAATAAAAATAGTTAATTCAAAGCAGGCTTTGGTACAGTGTAGTGTGAAGGCACTGTCTATCAACTAATGATAGAAGAAATGGTGGAAGACTGTTGTGAAGGAGTAATTAAGTGGAAGTTGCAGACAGGAAGCGATGGTGTTCTGCAACGAATAATTAGAAACCCCACAAAAATGTTGAGACTTCCTGTATAAGACTTTGCAGTAGTCTGGGAGCCAAAAAGACTAAGCAACAGTGCCTAGGTAACTATTTGAAGTGTGCATGAAGCAAATGACCACGATCACACAGGTTGAAGAGGAGTTTTTGCATTATCAGCAGATAGTCATGGAGGCTGTTAAGCAGAAAAAGTGCAAGATTCGAGACAAGGAACTTAAAGCATCTTGAACATAAAACGCTGAACTACCACATTTAACCCACACTGGGGATTCACTTCAGAATATAGAATCCCAAAATCTTGAAACCCAAAATATCAAGACCAAAATCTTGAAATTTCTAAACAGTGAAAACTCAAAACACTGAATCTCATAATATTGAAAACACACAAGATACCAATACTGACTATATTCCAGCACAAGTACATACAGAAACAATTCAAAAAGAAGCCATATGACTTTTCTCAAAGTGCCCCCCTGCTTCTCCCAATGTGGGGGGCCCACCCCTGCTACTTAAATATATCAACTTTGAGACTGCACTTAGTGTAGTGAAGTGAAATTGCTTTAGGGAACATTTCCCTTTACTTCACTGTAGTGCGATCTCGGAGTTGGTAGATTTAAGTAACAGGGGGTGTGGGGGGTGCAAGGGGTCTCTCAGCGTCCAGGTAAGTTTTTTTTTTTTTTTTTTTTTTTAATTACATGTTCTAAGTTTTAAAACTTCACACATATAAGTTTGATTATATGAGGTTCAAAGTTTTGAAACTTCGATCATATAATATAGACCAGAGAGACTTGTATACCCTGCAGGTGAAGCAGAATTATAACTAAAGAAACTACGAGATACTGATGTTACCAGACAGAAAGAGGAACAAGAGGGAGGAGAGATCTAATTAGAATAAGAAGCAACATTTGTTTGTGAGTGCAATTCCTGGAACAAAATTATCAGATTGCACAGTTCTACTTGAAATATCCAGGGCAATAATCTAGGTATGTCTATCATTGCATGTGTTACCAAAAGACTTAACCAGTGAATCAGTGGAAGTTAATCTACCACTCTGAGTAACTGGCTCATATACAACACATAAATGGCAAGTTTTCTAATACAAACATCTTATCCATCGATAGCAACAAATTACTAAGCTTTTCTTTATTACTAGAAATGAAAAAAATTGCAAAACATGATTCCTGTGTTGCTGAGGCACTCAAAACATTACTATTTGAAAGTTTTACATATATATATATATATATATATATATATATACACACACACATATATATATATATATATATATATATATATATATACACACATATATTTTTTTTAATATATACATATAATTTTAATCTTAGCCTTACTTCAGACAGCTGGATACTATGGTGCGTTTTAAGGGTTACTCGTATGGAGGAGGGAAAAATTAAATATGTACACTTTCCATAAATATAGGTCCTAGAGTGCATTTATTGTTGCAGTCCTGATGCCATTTCCTGACGTGGAAGCACTTGGCCAGCCCAACTACCAGAGAATTTTCTCCTCCTCTTCCTGAAGGTTAGTGATACCCTATCCAACGTCATACTGTCCGGATATAAAGGGAGTCAGGTGTTGCTATAACCTCAGTACTTTCTTGCCACCAACAGACAAGCAGCCCTCTAGTATATCCCCAAGGTCAGGGGCCTAAGCTCACAGAATCATAAGTATGTGGCGAGGAGAAGGGAACAACCTGGAACTCGAAAGGAGAATAACCACCCCAATCCAAAAGGCGAGAGGAGAAAGTACAGTTTTGTACCTACCATAAATGTAGATGTTCAAGTGTTCACACTGCTGCAGTCATCACACTTGGGTTATCCTGCCGTCAAGCGGTCCCGCAGTCAGCCAGAGTTCCAAAGTCTTGGTCCGGCGTCGGTTGCTGTCGCTTCTTCCCTTATGTCAGTGCGCCAGGTGTATACAAGATGCATCCGACGCCATTTTCTTCAGTTTTTCTTGCCCCAGATGTCAGGTGCCCCCAATAGGTAGGCAATATATATTGCTATATAAAAATATACATATAAAAATAAAACAATACCTTCACTCACAAGCAAATACACCATGGAGGTTGTATAGGATAGAAAGGTATAGATAAGTCCAGCTAGTTCAGAGGGGATGGAAGGAGGGTAACCTGGACTGCAGCAGTGTGAACACTCTAACATCTACATTTATGGTAGGTACAAAACTGTACTATGTTCATCGTGTTACACTGCTGCAGTCATCACACTTGGGTTGAATCCCAAAGCTAAGGATGGGTGGTGGAACTAAACAGGGTTTGGAGAGGCTAGTAGGCCCTGCAGAACTGCAGTGGCAAAGCCAGCTCTGGTTTTAGAGTATAGAGGTAAGTGATGGTGCTTGGTGAAGGTGTGCACTGAACTCCAAGTTGCAGCCTCCAAAATATCCTTGGTTGGTACCCCT
The DNA here is from genome assembly GCF_019279795.1 of Protopterus annectens. Classification (NCBI taxonomy): domain Eukaryota; kingdom Metazoa; phylum Chordata; order Ceratodontiformes; family Protopteridae; genus Protopterus; species Protopterus annectens. Next base: position 1,345,947,989 of record NC_056741.1, on the reverse strand, counting down.
CTGAGGAAGGCTGTTGATGTTGCTGTAGCCCTGGTGAAATGGGGCCTGATGTTACCAGGCACCGATTTCCCATGGTGTGTGCAGAAATGGATACAATGTCCTATCCATTTTGAAATGGTCTGTTTTGAGATAGCTTTTCCTTGAGATCCTACAGCATAGGACACAAAGAGCTGGTCAGATTTTCTGAAAGCCTTAGTTTTATCCAAGTAGTAACGTAATTGCCTGTGAAAGTCCAAAGAGTGTAGGAGCCTTTCCCCTTTGTTCTGGGGGTTTGGATAAAAGGTGGGCAAATGAATGGTTTGGTTTAGGGCCACACTGGATACCACCTTTGGCATAAAGGAAGGGTTAGTTCGTAAAGAGACTCTGTCTTGATGAAAAATGATGAAAGGCTCCACTGCCATTAGGGCCTGTAGTTCTGAGACTCTTCATGCTGAAGTTATTGCTAGCAGCAGGGCAGTTTTCCATGATAGGAACTGTAGATCCGCTGTGAAAGCTGGTTCAAAGGGCGGAAGTGTAAGCTTTTCCAAAAAAAAGTTGAGATCCCAAGTTGGTGTTGGTGCTCTCCGGGGCGGTCTTATGTTCTTAGCCGCACTAAGGAACTGTCTTAGTAATGGATGTGAAAATATAGGAGGAACCGTGTTGTATTGAGCTGAAATAGCGGAGGAGTGGATCCTAATAGATAAGGAAAGTCCTTTGTGCAACATCTCAGTTAAATATTGCAGAATCTGAGGAATATTTGGGACAAGGAGATTTTGGCTTTTAGCCTGGGGTTCCAGGCGCAGAATCTCTTCCATTTGTCTGAATAGACTTTCCTGGTGCTGGGTCTTCTGGCCTCCAGAATGACGTCCATCACAGCTTTAGAGAGAAGTGTTGACTGGTTGTTTAGGCAATTTGCCATGCAGCCAGATTTAAAGTCTTTAGCTGGCTGTGTAGAATCTGATTGTTTTGCTGAGTGAGCAGGTGAGGAATTGTAGGTAAAATCCATGGTGGGCCCTGAGCCATGTTCCTTAGTATTGGATACCAGTGTTGGCGTGGCCAGTCTGGAGCAACGAGTATCATTTGTGGCCTCTCTAATCTGGCTTTCAGCAGCACCTTTGCCAGAAGAGGCAGTGGAGGAAAGGCATACACTGTCAATGTTTTCCAACTGAATGAGAGGGCGTCCACATTCATTGGTTCATTGGTTCATTGGTTAGTACTAGGCTAACTGCCCTTGCGAGCCATTTTAAGCCTAGCCAATTATCCCTTGTGAGATTCAAACCCTGCACCTTGTGTTTGTACGGAAGCTTGTGTGTGGTATGTCCTTGTGCAGAATTTCCGTAGTTGGTAGTTTTGGGGGGAAGCAAACAGATCTAAGTCTGGGCTCCCCCATTTTTGAGTTATCATTGCGAATACTTATGGATCTAGTTTCCACTCGTGAGGATCTATGATGTTTCTGCTTAGATCGTCTGCCAGAGTATTTTTCTTTCCTGGCAGGAATTGTACTTGTAGTTGAACTTGGTAGGTCAATGCTGTGTTCCACAAGGTCATTGCTTGTCTGCATAGTGGGGTAGGAGTGTGTGCCCCCTTGCTTGTTTATGTACCACATCACTGTGGAGTTGTCCGTCTTTATTAGGAGTTGTCCTGGATGTAGGAGGTCCTTGAAAGCTGTTAGGGCATTTTGTACAGCTAGCATCTCTTTTTGATTGATATGTAGATGCCTTTGGTTTGCAGACCATTTGCCCTGAATACACCGTCCTGCCATGTGTGCTCCCCAGGCATAATCCGATGCATCTGTTGTTATAGTTTGCCTGGCTGTGGGTAAGGTAAAAGGCTGACCCTTGTTGAGGTGACATGCCTGAGCCCACCATAGAAACTCCTGTTGAAGGCAGGGAATGAGTGGAATTATTGTTTCCAAGCTGTGGCTGTGTTGAGTCCATACGCTTTTCAGATACCATTGTAATTTCCTCATATGCAGTTTTGCAAATGGTATTAGTAGTATGCAAGATGCCATGAATCCCAAGGCCTGCAGAATTTTATCTTGCAGGGAGTTGGGTCTTTGTTGTCATCATTTTGAAGTACTGAGTCAGTTGTCCTTGCTCGTCTGACGTGAGATAAGCCATCTGGGTCATTGTATTTAAGCTGGCACCCAGGAATATTATGTCTTGTGAGGGCACTAGTTTTGACTTCTTTTCGTTTACTGTGTACCCTAGGCAACTTTACTTGATGATGTTAAAGCAAAGTTATTGGATGCACCTTTACAGCAGGATGTTTTATTTGGTGTAAAAGCAGAAGTTGTTTTAAAGAAAATGGAGGATAAGGCAAAATCTATGCAGACGGTCAAGGATTTTTTTTACAGGTTCAACCCCCCCCTCGTTTCAGCAGAAATTGGCCAACCAAAAACTGGTCCTTTCCAGCTTCTGCCAGACCACAGAGGGGCAGATACAGACGCCCAAGGGGCAGAGGCCAGCCACAAGGCTCTTACCAGCCTCGACAATGGGGTGCCACAACCCAAAAAGGAGGAGAAGACAAGTCTCAAACTACCAGAAGACAAACACAATGACCTACCCCTCAGACTACCAAGCAAAACCCTCTTGGCAGCTCCTTTGGGGGGAAAACTAGCACTTTTTGCAGACAATTGGCACATCATCACAAAAGACAAATGGGTCCTAAATATTGTATCTCAAGGATGCAGACTCCACTTTCACACTTTGCCAAGGATAAAAGTAATGCCAAACCTGTCACCAAATCAATGGGCAGAGGCTCAAAAGCAAATTTCAGCCCTCATGGACATGAGAGCCATTCAACAGGTTCCTATACAGGAGCAAGGACAAGGATTCATTGGAAGCTTCTTGTAGAGCATGCCTACGTATGACAGACCCTGTCACTGCTGCTCTACAAGAAGCTTCCAATGAATCAAATCCACATTGCAAAGTATGTTTTTCCACTTGTTCAGCTGAATGCAACAAATCTTGCATTTCCTTATAATCTGGCTGTTCTGTATGTGCGAGCATTTTTTGTTTTCATTGAGACATCAGATATTGTTGATATTTCAGCACGTGAAACTGACAATTTAAGGCCCTCATAGCTAGAGTAGCTGAGGTATATACTTTCTTTCCCCATCTGTCTAGTGCTCTAGAATCCCTTTCAGACGGCACAGGAATTTTAGCAATAGAGGCCTTAACCCCTTTGGGACCCTGGGAAATGGTTTCTGGGTCAGCAACAGGGCTTTTATACAGGAATTTGTGAGAGTCAGGGACTCTGTAGTATCTGTCTGGTTTGGCTGGTGCAGGAGGTAGCGAGTCTGGGTTAAGGCTAGATTCTGAATATACATCATCCACAATGTCTAACAGGTGGAATAGCAAGTGGTCTGTGCTGGGGTAGTAAAAGGAACTCTCGGAGCCTTTTCTTAGAATCAGAGTAATCCTGGCCTTCCTAGTGGAAATGTTCCCTCATAGTATGTAAGGTTTCCCCAAAAGAGTAGTCTTCTGGGGGAGATGCAGAAGGGATAGACTCTTCAGCATCAGAATCTTCATAAGGGGGAAAGGAATATTCCTGTTCCTCAGAAGAGTCTGAGGAAATTGAAACCTGGTCAGAGGAAGCGTAGTCCTCCTCCTGCCTTGGCCTTTTATCAGGAGGGGGATGGGAACCCCTGATTAGGGTAATTAAGTCTTCAGCCATCTTAAGCATCCGTTTCTTAGGAATGGGGCCTTGTACTGGAGACTGCTGTACAGTCTTCTTTGTTTTTAAAGGAGTTTTTAGTTTTGCATAGGATTTAATTGTGAGTGTAGTCGGTCTGACGTCACTTTCTGCAACTGAAGGAGTTTCAACTGCACCGGAATCTCCTTCAGGCATGGAGTTGGAAGGGCCTAAAGGTAAAGGTTGTGGAGGTCTAGCAATCTCCGCTTGTGAATCGGATGTCGCCTGGGGTTCTGAATCAGCGGTCATCAGGGGCTGCGTAGGCGCCTCACTGAAAACCGGAGAACTGGTGACTGGCCTAGCAGAGGCCTCAGAGTCTGGTTTGGACCTTGGCTGCCTGTCCTTATCTTTGCGTTTTTTATGCATTACGGTCATCGGTTGCTCCGACGGCATGGTATAATTAAATTTCCTACCAAAATAATGTTGGGCGAAATCAAACCGACGTTTAATAGTTCGTTTATTAAACCTAGCACAAAACTGACAACCTGCGATGCCGTGGTCTGGGCCTAGGCAAGGAATACAATAAGAATGAAAGTCCTTATGAGGCATTTGCTTCCCACAAGAAATGCAATTGTTAACTTTTTCTGACATTGGACTGAGGCAAGAAAAGGTTCCCCAACGGGGTACTTAGCTTTATGAAGACTTTGGTCTGAAATTCAATTTGAAAATCTCAGGAGTCGGCCGACCGCCACTTGCGAACTGCTTCTGCTTCGGGCACTGCGCGGCAAGAAAGACTGAAGAAAATGGCATTGGATGCCTCTTATATACCCCTAGCGCACTGACGTCAGGGAAGAAGCGACAGCAAAGTACAGTTTTGTACCTACCATAAATGTAGATGTCCGAACTGGATAGCATCTGCAGTCATAACAACTGGGTTGTCCTGTCGTCAGGCAGCCCTTCAGTCGGCCGGATTCCAAAGTCCGGGTCCGGCTTCGGCTGATGTCGCACTTCACCCGACGTCATCTCTGCTGGTCTCCGGGTATAAAGGCATCAGCCGACGCCATTTTCTTCAGTGTTTCTTGCCCCAGATGCCAGTTGCCCTTCCTGGAAGGCTAATTTTTGGATAAATGCCAATGTTTCCAAAAGGATAGAAGGCAAACTCAGAAAATAAGCATGTATGTACATATATACAAACAAATACACCATAAGAGACTCCCCCCACTAGCTAGCTATTTGGAGGGTAAATACCCTAGGAGTACCACAGAGGGAAGGAGGAGGGTAATCCTGACTGCAGATGCTATCCAGTTCGGACATCTACATTTATGGTAGGTACAAAACTGTACTATGTCCTTCATGGATGCATCTGCAGTCATAACAACTGGGTAGAATACCATAGCCAACTAAGGGAGGAGGAAAAAATAGATTATGGTGTGGTTAGGATCCCTTGCAGCACAGCAGTGGCAAACCCTGCTCGGGATCTGGAGTACAAAGGTAAGTTATAATGCTTGGCAAATGTATGCACGGAGGTCCAAGTAGCCGCCTCAATAATGTCCTTGGTTGCCACTCCTCGTAAGAAGGCTGTGGTAGTGGCTATTGCCCTTGTAGAATGAGGCCTTATGTTCTGTGGGATTGGTTTTCCATGGAAGGAGTAACAGAATCGTATGCAATTTCCTATCCATTTGGAGATTGTCTGTTTGGAAATAGCTTTTCCTTCCCTTCCTGTTGCATAGGCTACAAAAAGCTGGTCAGTTTTTCTGCTACTTTTTGTTCTGTCCAGGTAGTAGCGTAATTGTCTATGTACATCTAAGGAATGCAGCATTCTTTCCCCTCTGTTTTGTGGATTGGGAAAGAAGGTAGGTAGGTGGATTGCCTGGTTTAAAGACACTCTGGATATCACCTTAGGCATAAACGTAGGATTAGTCCTCATGGACACTCTATCTTGGTGGAAGATTAGGAAGGGCTGTACTGCCATTAGGGCCTGAAGCTCAGAGACCCTCCTTGCTGAGGTTATTGCCAGTAGGAAAGCAGTTTTCCACGATAGATGCTGTAGGTCCGCTGTAGCTGCTGGTTCAAAAGTGCGAGTGTCAATTTTTCTAGCACAAAGTTCAAATCCCAAGCTGGCAATGGTGGTTTCCTTGGAGGTTTTACATTCTTGATTCCTCTGAGGAACTGCCTGAGTAAAGGATGTGAAAAGACAGGTGGATCAAAGCTGTATTCTGCTGAAATAGCTGATGCATGTATCTTGATGGAGGAATAGGACAGGCCTGTATGTAGAAGCTCTGCCAGATACTCCAGAATGTTAGCCATATCTATAATTGACACATCTTTTCCTCTTTCAGTGCTCCAAATGACAAACCTTTTCCATTTTCCTGCATAGTTCCTTCTTGTTGAAGGTCTGCGGGCTTCAAGGATAATGTCTTTAACCCTTTGGGAAAGTTCTGGGTTAGTTGCTGCTATGTGATGTTCCATGCAGTCAGTTGCAACGTTTTTAGGTTTGGATGCATGATGCTGTAGTTGTTCTGAGTTTGGCCACATGTTGTCCCGAGACATGCTCCTCAGCAATGGGTACCAGTGTTGTCTTGGCCAGTTTGGAGCTATCAGGGTTATCCTTGGACGTTCCTCCTTGATTTTTAGTAATACCTTGTGTATCAAGGGAAGAGGTGGAAATGCATATGCTGTTAGACCTTTCCAGCTGAAGGAGAGCGAATCCACTTTCCATGCAAGTGGGTGGAATGTCCTTGTGCAGAATTTTTTGAGCTGGTGATTGAGAGGGGAAGCGAATAGATCTATCTGTGGTCTTCCCCATTTCTTTGAGATGGTCTTGAAGATGTCCGGGTGTAGCATCCATTCGTGGGCATCCGATGTGGTTCTGCTCAATATGTCTGCTAGAGTATTGTCCTTTCCCGGTACAAATATTGCCTGTAACTGGATGTTGTAGCTGAGTGCCAGGTTCCAAAGCTCCAAAGTCATTCTGCATAGGGGGTATGAATGAGTGCCTCCCTGCTTGCTGATGTACCACATGACTGTGGTGTTGTCTGTCCTTATCACCAAATGGCCCTCTTTGAGAAATGGTCTGAAATTTTGGATTGCCAGTTTTACTGCCAGCATTTCTTTTAGGTTGATGTGCAGGTGGAGTTGATCCTGCGTCCACAATCCTTGTATGCATTTGTCCAGCATGTGAGCCCCCCATCCTGGGTCTGAGGCGTCTGTTGTGATGGTCTGGCTTGCTTGATAGCTGTGAAAGGGTAGGCCTGGATTTGACTGGCATGCTTGCGCCCACCATAGGAACTCCTGTTTTAGGCATGGGATTAGTGGAATTTCTGCTTCTAGGCTGTGCCTGTGTTGGGACCATAAATTCCTTAGGTACCACTGTAGTTTTCTCATATGTAGTCTGGCATGTGGAACCAAGATTATGCATGATGCCATGTAGCCCAAGGCCTGCAGGACTTTTCTTGCTGTTAACTTGTTCTGTTTTGTTAGAGCCAAGAAGTAAAGAGGGAGTTCTTTTTGTTTTTCTGCGGTTAGGAATGCCATTTGTTTTACAGTGTCCAATTCCGCTCCCAGGAATGTCCTTGTTTGGGATGGTATCAGCCTTGACTTTTGTAAATTGACTGTGTATCCCAGTGCTTGTAGCAAGTAAATGACCCTTTGTAAATCTGTTGTCAGCTTGCTTTTGTTGTCCCCTTGTAGCAGGCAGTCGTCCAGGTATGGGTAAATTTGGATTCCCTGTAGTCTGCAGTGGGCGATTACTGATGCCAGGCATTTTGTGAATACTCTGGGCGCAGTAGATAAGCCAAAGGGCAATGCTGAGAATTGATAATGCTCTGACCCTGCAAGAAATCTGAGGTATCTTCTGCAAATTGGTCGAATGGGGACGTGCAGGTATGCCTCCTTGAGATCTAGAGTTACCAGCCAACACTCCTTGCCCAGCATGGGAAGAAGTTGCTGTAGGGTCAGCATTTTGAATTTTGGGACAATGATGTATGTATTTAAGGTGGACAGGTCGAGAATAGGTCTCCAACTTTTTTCCTTTCTTGGAACTAGGAATAGTCTGGAGTAAAATCCTTTGCCTTGTTCTGTTATTGGCACTCTTTCCACAGCTCTCATCTTTGCTAATTGCATTATCTGCTGTAGAGCTTCTGTTTTTTTGATTTGGAGGCAGGTTTGGCATTCCTCTTTTGACTGGTAAAGTGTGAAAGTGGAACCGGTAACCTTGGTCTATGGTTTGCAAAATCCACTTGTCTTTTGTGATGTAGTGCCAGTTTTTCAAAAATAAGGTTAATTTTCCGCCTAATGGAGCTGCTATTTGTTCCCTGGTAGGCGGATGTAGAGTTAAGTCACTGTGATTGTGCTGTTGTAGTGGTAGTGGCTGTGTCTGTGCCTCTGTTATTACCTTGCCACTGTCGTCCTCTGTAGGCACCTCCTCTGGATTGGTTTCTGCCTCTGGAACGTTTATTCCTGCCCCTTTGGGATCTTGTGGAGTCAGGAAAGGACCAATTTTTGGCAGGCCAGTTCCTGCTAAACCTTGGGGGCTGAAACTGCAAGAAATCTTTAACCGTTTGAACAGATTTTGCCTTTTCTTCCATTTTCTTCATTACCTGCTGGGCAGGTGTACCAAACAAACTGGTCTTATCCATAGGAGCATCTAATAACTTAGCTTTAACATGATCCGGTAAGACTTGTTCCTTCAGCCATGCATGTCTTCTTATCACTGTGCCAGTCATGGCTGATCTAAATGAAGCCTCCAGTGCATCATAGCCACATTTTAAGGAATGGTTACTAACCTGTTGTATGTTATTTACCATTTCTAATACATATTTCTTATCTATAGAGTCATCAGAGGATAGTTTTTTAGTTAACTGATCAAGCATACACTCTTGGTATTGTATCATGTGAAACTGACAGTTTAAAGCTCTAGCTGAGAGAGTAGCTGAGGTATAAACTTTTTTGCCCCATCTGTCTAAAGACCTGGCTTCCCTTTCAGAAGGAATAGGGTTTTTGCTGTGGTCGAGGCTACTGCCTTAGGCCCCTGGGATATAGTTTCGGGGTCTGCAAGTGGGGCCTTGTATAGGTGATGATGAGTGTCAGGTACCCTGTAAAATCTGTCTGGTTTGGCAGGGGCTGGAGGTAAGGAATCTGGTGCAGAGCAGACATCATTAAAGGCATCGTCCACAACAGAGAGGACAGGAGGTATAGCTAAGGGCCTGTGTTGTGGAAGGTGCAGAAAAGTCCTAAGTCTTTTTCTGGAATCTGAGAAATCCTGTTGCTGCCATTGGAATTGTTCTCGCATGGCATGTAAGGTTTCCCCAAAGGAGAATTCTTCTGGTGGAGAAGCAGCTGGAATGGATTCTTCAGCATCTGAGTCTTCATAATTGGAGAAAGGAGCCTCTGGCTGGTCTGTAATATCGGAGTCATCCGCAGAATCATCAGAGGACACAGGCTCGGGGGGCTCTGTCCTAGGTCTCTTCTCTGGGGGCTGAGAGGCCATGTCTGGGTGAGATTGAGATCCCCTAATTAAGGATATTAAATCTTCTGCCAGAGTAAGCATTTGTGAACTAGAAGTAGGCCTGGTTGAGGGGGGTTTAACAGGCACTGATTTAGTAGACTTGGCTGCTTTAGCCCTGGCAAAAGCCTTAATGGACATGGCTGCAGGAGGCCTAGCAGCACCACGTGCTGGGGTAGAGACATCCAAAGGGATGGTGTCTGATAATTCACTAGAAACCACGGTAGTAGGTAAAATTTCAGAGGCCGATTCAAGTAAGGTAGCAGGAACCTCAGAAGTAGTCAAAGATTCAGCTGTGCTTTGATCAGTTTTCTCGGTTTCGGCCGAAACCGAGACACTCGCGGTTTGCTTAACCATGGTTTCGGCCGAAACCGTGGACCGCGAGTGTCGGTCTTTTTCTTTGCGTTTCTTAACAATTTGAGTAGTCGGAGGATCCGACGGCATAATGTACGCAAAATCTGAACCGAAAAACTGTTCAGCAAACTCCGACCGACGCCTAAGCGTTCGTCGGTTGAAGGAAGCACAGGCCGAACAGGCTGCTACGTCGTGGTCTGGGCCTAAACAAGGCAAACAGTAAGAGTGGAAATCTTTATGAGGTATTTGTTTCCCACAAGTTAAACAGTTATTGACTTTTTCTGACATCGGCTGAGGCAAGAAAGAGTCCCCAACGGGGTACTTAGCTTTAGAAGTCTTCAAGTAGTATTCGGTAGTAGTAATCTCTGGATCCGACCGACCGGCACTTGCGAACAGCTTCTGCTTCGGGCGCCACGCGGCAAGAAAGACTGAAGAAAATGGCGTCGGCTGATGCCTTTATACCCGGAGACCAGCAGAGATGACGTCGGGTGAAGTGCGACATCAGCCGAAGCCGGACCCGGACTTTGGAATCCGGCCGACTGAAGGGCTGCCTGACGACAGGACAACCCAGTTGTTATGACTGCAGATGCATCCATGAAGGACATCCAATGCCGGACCAAGACTTTGGAACTCTGGCCGACTGCGGGACCGCCTGACGGCAGGATAACCCAAGTGTGATGACTGCAGCAGTGTAACACGGACATCAAGGGAGGGAAAGAATACTGCAACAGTGAATACACTTGAACATCTATAGTTATGTTACGTGTGCATAACTGCACTATGCTCTTCGTGTTTCACTGCTGCAGTCCTAACTGACTGGATGACTCCCAAAACTGAAAGCAGGGTGGATAGAAAGATTAAGGAGAGGAAAGAATGCCTTGCAAGATGGTTTTGGCAAGCCCTGCTCTGAACCTGGAAAAGGTTGGAAGATGATCACATTTGGTGGAGGTATGCGGAGGACCAAGTAGCAGCTTCCAAAATGTCCTTAGTGACCACTCCTTAAAAAAAAGCAGCAGATGCAGCAGTAGCCCTAGTGGAGTGTGTCCTCAGAGAGTCTGGAGGCTTCTTTCCATGATGTCTGTAGCAAAACAAGATACAGTGGGAGATCTATGGTACACTACTTAGAAACCGGTCTCCCACAGAGCTACATGGACAGGTCACAAAAAGCTGATGTGACTTTGTGACATTCTAAGTTCTGTCCAAGTAGTAACACAGTTGCCTATGCACATACAAATTACAGAGGATTCTTTTCTCCTTGTTCTGAGGGTTAGGACAGAAGGTAGACAAGTGTATGGTCTGGTTTAACAAAATCTGTCACCACCTTAGGCATAAGGAAGGACTGGTCCTAGCAGAGAGACTGTCTGAGCAGAAAATGATGAAAGGTTCCACACAAGCAAGGGCCTGAAGCTCTGAAACCCTTCTAGCTGAAGTAATCGCTAGCAGAATGCAGTCTTCAGTGTCAGCAATTTTATATCTGCGTAGGCAGCTGGCTTGAAAGGTGAGCTTCTATAGAATGAAACTAAGGTCCCATGGGGAAGCAGGAGGTTTCATGGGGCCCAATGTGGACAACACCTATCAGGATCTATTTCATGAGAGTATGGGAAAAGACAGGAGGCTGAGAAGGAAGATAGTCTGAAATAGCTGAAGCATGGATTTTTACAGAGTAATAAGATGGTCCTTTTTCAAAAAAGCCTGATAAGTATGAAAGGATTAATGGCGTCTGAACTTGTCAAGGTGTTTGTCACTTTTCTCTGCACCATACAGTGAATCGCTTTCATTTGACAGAATAAGACTTCCTAGTGCTGGGACTCGTTTGGTTTTAGAATATTCAAGACCTGTTTGTTGAGGAGGTGACCCCTTCCAAGCAATTAAGTATCACCCAATCTGTCAATCTGAGTGTGTTCAAGTTAGGGTGCATGATGGTTCCCTTCTCCTGTATTAACAGGTCAACTCACTAGAAAGTAAACATGGCTCCCATGTTGGTTAGACTGAGCGCAATAGGGGATATCAATGCTGAATTTGCAAATCTTGGGCTATTAGAATGTCCCTTGGCCCTTCTTTCCTTATCCTCAGCAGTACACTGGGAAGCAAGGTTATTGTTGATGGGGGTGCAGAGAGGAATAGGCCTGTCCAAGGGAAGAAGGTGGCATCTGTCTTCCAGGCTGACCTCGTTTTGCTTCTGGAGCAAAACATTTTCAAGTGAGCATTTTCTTTGGTGGCAAAATTCTCTCTGCGGAACACTCCATTCTTCACCTATACTGAGAAAAACTACCCGAGGCAGTTGCCATTTGTGAAGGTCTGACAGGCTCCTGCTGAGGTGATACTCCAGCTGATTTGTTTCTCCTGGTAGGTACTGTGCCATGAGGTACAGTCTTAGAGAGCTTGCAGTTTTCCACAGGTCAATGGCTAGGGGGAAAAAAGAGGGTAAGAGTGATCACCCCCACACACACACACAGCCATGGTATTCTCTCTCTTTACCAGAACTCCTGGTTTCCATTGGTCTTTGAAGACAATCAGGCTTTTTTGGACTACCATCAGTTCTTTTATGATGACGTGTTTGTTTTTGAACTGAACAGACCCATTTGCCCTATGTCTGAAACTTGTTGTAGTGGGCACTCCAGGCTATTTCCAAGGCATCTGATGTCAGTTTGACCCTGAAGGTAATGCCCAGACTGAGGGAGTATATGCTCAGGCCCACCAAGCAAACTCTTTCCTAAGACGAGCAAAAAGCTTTATCCTGAAGTTGAGGGATTGAGAATACTGGCACCAAACATTTTTGAGGTACCACTGAAGTTTCCTCATAAGTTGCCTGGCCGAGGGCATCATAAGGATACAAGAGGCCATGTAACGCAGAGCTCTGAGGTACTCTCTCTCTTTTTTTTTTTTTTTTTAAGACGGAGCTAAAAAGGTAATATTTATTGTCTGGAGGAAAGAAGCCTTTCTGAAGAAATGAGTCCAGTAAAGCCTCAAAGAAACAATCCTGTTTGTGAGTATGTTCTGAGACTTTTGAGTATTGATGGCGAATCCCAATGAATCCAGTATTTTTGGGGTATAAAGTAGATGTGCTTTGCCTCATTCAGGCACCAGATCTAGAAAAACTTAATCATCTTAGTAGGGGGTAAATCTGAATGCCCTTTGTCCTGAAGAAGGCTACTGCTGTGGCTAGGCATTTTGTAAAAATCCTGGGTGCAGTAGATAAACCAAAGGGCAGAGCACAAAACTGATAATGCTTCACACCTCCTCTGAAGATTAAGATCCTCCTGTAAGGTTCTACTATGAGGATGTGGAAGTCTGCATCTTCTAAATCTAAGGTTACCATGAAAGAGTTGGGGGAGATCATGGGCAATAGTTTTTGCAGTGTTAGCATTTTGACTTATGGGACCTGCAAGAATTAGTTGAGCCTTGACAGGTCCAGAATCGGTCTTCCAAGTATCTTCTTTTCTGGGAAGAAGGAAAAGTCTGGAGTAAAAACATTTTCTTTGTAATGGGACTGGTATTAGTTACACTGAGCCTTGGGTGCAAAGAAACTGTATTTAGCTTAAGGCCTCTGCCTTTTGGTTCGGAAGCATATCTGGGAAACCTCATCGAATTAGGGGATGCCTGAACTGGAGTTGGTAACCTCACTGAATGATTTTTAGTACCCACCGAACCCTGGTGATGAGGATCCGATTCTTGGAAAAGGATAGCCATCCTCAACCTGGGAGGGGTGGGGGTTGAAAGGAAGGGTGAAAGAGAGAGTCATGACTTCTCCCTGCTGGGTCCTTGGAGGCAGGATACCACAGGCCTACTGGAATCTGCTTGCCACTGTCTTGGATGCTGATGCTATCCTTTGAGGTCGCCTATGTCTAGATTTAGACTAGGAGGCCAGAAAGGACCAATGTTTGATAGGGTAACTGCAGCAAGAAGATTGGACCTGAAGAAAGTCCTTGACCATTTGCATGGACTTGGTCATATCCTTCCATCTTCTGAAGCACAGCCTCAGTTTTGGAGCCAGAAAAAAATCTTTGTCCAAAGGAGCATCCAGGAAACTCGATTTAACACGATCGGGAAGGGACTGCTTCCTCAGCCAGGCATGCCTTCTAATGACGGATCCTATGGCCGCTGCCCTGCTGAAAACTTCCACAGAATCACAGCAGCAGTGTAAGGAGTGATTTAGCTACTTGAGAGCAAGAACTGCATAAGTTCAGCAGCTTTTTTAAGAGGGCCTCATTTTCAATCCTCACCAGTTATTGTTTCATCTGATCTAAAATGGCTTCCTGATGCTTCATATGAAACTGGCAGTTCAAAGCCCTTATGACAAAGGTATCCGATATGTAGACTTTCCAAACCTGTCTAAGGCTCTGCTTTCTTTGTCAGCTGGTAATAGGTTTTTGAAGTACTACGTGTTGCTGCTTTAGGGCCCTGAGTCACCACTTCAGCATCTGCTACAGAAGTCTTAAAAAGGTGTTTGTGGGAATGCAGAACCCTGTAAAATCTGTAAGGTTTCAGGCAGCAGGGGAAAGGGAGTTTAATGAATAAACTAGCAAGATATCATCCACCACCTTGAAGACGGGAGGAAAGGAGTTTATGCTCAGGGACATTTAGAAATTCCCTAACCCTCATCTTGGATTGTGGATAGTCCTGAACTTCCCAGCTGAAGTTTTGCCTCGGGGTATGTAAAGTCTCCCAAAAAAAAAAAAGTCCTTGGGGGAGGCTGAGGCAAAGTTCTCCTCAGAATCAGAATCCCCACAGGAGACAATAAATAATGATGAATCAACCTTTGAGTAGGGTTTATCATATTCAGATTCAAACGAATCAGAAAACTCCTGGAAGGGAAATATCTGTCTTTCCTTTACCAGCTGAAGATTTGGGAAGGAGTCTAGACCTGATGAAGGAAATCAAATCTTCAGCCAACCTAACTAGGTCTTGTTGATGGGCCTGAGTTTGGGAGAGGAAAAGTAGCTTTGTACCTACCATAAATGTAGATGTTCGAGTGTATTCACTGCTGCAGTCATTACACTTGAGTTATCCTGCAGTCAAGGTGGTCCCGCACAGAGTTCCAAAGTCTTGGTCCGGCGTCGGTTGCTGTTGCTTCTTCCCTGACGTCAGTGCACCAGGGGTATATAAGATGCAGCCAACGCCATTTTCTTCAGTTTTTCTTGCCCCAGATGTCAGGTGTCCCCAAATAGGTAAACAATACAAATTGCTAATAAAACATACATAAAAAGTAAAACCAAAACCTTCCATTACCAGCAAATACACCACATAGGTAGTATAGGGTAGAAAAGTATAGATAAGTCCCAGCTAAAAAAGAGGGGATGGAGGGAGGGTAACCTGGACTGCAGCAGTGAATACACTCGAACATCTACATTTATGGTAGGTACAAAACTGTACTGTGTTCATCGGGTGTCACTGCTGCAGTCATTACACTTGGGTTGAATCCCAAAGCTGAGGTAGGGTGGCTGGTTCTATAGAGGATTTGGGGTGGCTATGAGGCCCTGCAGCACTGCAGTGGCAAAGCCAGCTCTGGATTTAGAATAAAGAGGCAAGTGATAATGTTTGGTAAAGGTGTGCACTGAACTCCAAGTTGCAGCTTCCAGGATATCTTTGGTAGGTACTCCTCTAAGGTATGCAGTTGAAGTGGCTGTTGCCCTGGTGGAATGTGGCCTAATGTTGCTAGGTACAGTTTTCCCATGCTGTGTTTAGCAGAAACGGATACAGTGTCCTATCCACTTTGAAATGGTCTGCTTTGAAATAGCCTTTCCCTGTGATCCTGCAGCATATGCTACAAACAATTGCTCAGTTTTCCTGAAAGCTTTTGTTTTGTCCAAGTAGAAACATAGCTGTCTGTGTATGTCCAATGAATGCAGAAGTCTCTCCCCTTTATTCTGGGGATTTGGATAAAAAGTTGGCAAGTGAATAGTTTGGTTAAGAGCCACACTGGAGACCACCTTTGGCATAAACAAAGGGTTTGTTCTTAAAGAAACCCTGTCTTGGTGAAAAATGATGAAAGGCTCCACTGCCATTAGTGCCTGTAACTCTGAGACTCTTCATGCTGAGGTTATTGCCAGAAGTAGAGCAGTTTTCCATGACACATTTTAATTCTGCTGAATTGGCTGGCTCAAAAGGAGGTAAAGTTAGTTTTTCCAAGACAAAATTGAGGTTCCAAGTTGGTGTTGGTGCTCTCCGGGAAAGTCTTAAGTTTTCAGCCCCTCTGAGGTACTGTTTTAGCAATGGATGAGAGAAAATAGGATCATCTGTGTTGTAATGAGCCAAGATAGCAGAGGCGTGGATCTTAATGGATGAAAAGGATAGGCCTTTGTCCAGCATTTCAGTTAAGTATTGTAATATCTGAAGAATATTTGGGACAAGAGGGTCAAAGCTTTGAGCCTGGTTCCAGGCACAGAATCTCTTCCATTTTTCTGAATAGGATTTCCTGGTGCTAGGCCTCCTGGCCTCCAAAATGACATCCATAACAGCTTTAGAGAGAGGTGCTGTCTGCTTGACTAAGGAATCTGCCATGCAGCCAGGTTTAAGGTTTTGAGCTGGCTGTGCAGGATCTGACTGTTTTGTTGAGTCAGAAGATGCAGAATTTGAGGTAAAATCCATGGTGGGCCTTGAGCCAAGTTCTTTAAGACTGGGTACCAGTGCTGGCGTGGCCAGTCTGGGGCAATCAGTATCATTTTTGGCTTTTCTTGTCTGGCTTTTAGGAGTACCTTTGAAAGGAGAGGCAGTGGTGGGAAGGCATAAACTTTTAGGCTTTTCCAGCTGAACGAGAGAGCATCCACTTTCCATGCTTGTGTGTGATAAGTCCTTGTGCAGAAATTCTGTAGTTGGCAATTCATTGGGGAGGCAAAAAGATCTATGTCTGGGCTCCCCCATGTTTGTGTTATCATGCTGAATACTTGTGGATTTAATTTCCACTCGTGAGGATCCATGATGTTTCTGCTTAAGTCGTCTGCCAGAGTATTTTTCTTTCCTGGCAGGAATTGTGCTTGCAGATGAACTTGATAGGTTAGAGCTGTGTTCCACAAGGTCATGGCTTGTCTGCAGAGGAGATAAGAATGAGTGCCCCCTTG
The DNA here is from genome assembly GCF_019279795.1 of Protopterus annectens. Taxonomy (NCBI): domain Eukaryota; kingdom Metazoa; phylum Chordata; order Ceratodontiformes; family Protopteridae; genus Protopterus; species Protopterus annectens. The sequence goes on along the minus strand of NC_056741.1, from coordinate 1,345,931,459 downwards.
CTTGTTATGTACCACTAGTAATAGTTGTCCTGGATGCAGAAGGTCCTTGAAAGCTGTTAGGGCATTTTGTACAGCTAGCATCTCTTTTTGATTGATGTGAAGATGCATTTGGTCTGCAGCCCATTTGCCCTGAATACATTTTCCTGCCATGTGTGCTCCCCAGGCGTAATCCGAAGCATCTGTTGTTAGTGTCTGCCTGGCTGTGGGTAGAGTGAAAGGCTGTCCCTTGTTGAGGTGACATGCCTGTGCCCACCATCGAAACTCCTGTTGTAGGCAGGGAATAAGTGGCATTACTGCTTCCAAACTGTGACAGTGTTGAGTCCAAACACTTTTTAGGTACCACTGTAATTTCCTCATATGCAGTCTGGCATATGGTATTAGTAGTATGCAGGATGCCATGAACCCCAAGGCCTGCAGAATTTTTCTTGCAGGGAGTTGGGTTTTTTGTTGCCATCAATTGAAAGTACTGAGTCAATTGTCTTTGCTTGTCTGGCGTGAGATAAGTCATCTGGGCCGTTGTATTTAAGCTGGCACCCAGGAATATTAACTCTTGTGAGGGCACTAGTTTTGACTTCTTTTCGTTTACTGTGTACCCTAGGCAAATTAGCAATCTTTTTACAAACACCAGATGCTTTAGAAGAATGACCTTGCTCTCTGCTTGAATAAGGCAGTCGTCCAAGTATGGATATATTTGAATTCCTTTTTGTCTGCAAAATGCAATTACTGGTGCCAGGCATTTTGTGAAGACCCTGGGCGCAGTAGATAAGCCAAAGAGCAGTGCAGAGAATTGGTAATGCATTGAACCAGCTATGAATCTGAGGTATCTTCTGCAATTTTGTCTGATAGGGACATGCAGGTATGCCTCTGTGAGGGCCAAAGTAACAAGCCAAGCCTTCTTGCCCAGCATGGGAAGAAGCTGCTGAAGAGTCAAGTATTTAGAGTAGAGAGGTCCAGTATGGGTCTCCAGGCTTTGTCCTTTTTGGGGACCAGGAAAAGTCTTGAGTAAAATCCTTGTCCTTGTTCCTGCTGTGGCACTTTTTGAATAGCTCTCATGTCCATAAGGACTGCAATTTGTTTTTGTGCCTCTGCCCATTGATTTGGTGGCAGGTCTGGCATTCCTTTTAGCCTTGGTAGAGTGTGAAAGTGGAACCTGTAACCTTGAGACACAATATTCAGAACCCATTTGTCTTGGGTGATTATATGCCAATTTTGTGAAAAAAGTGCTAGTTTTCCCACTAATGGAGTTTCCAAAGGGAAAGTGCTTAGCATTTTAAGGGGGAAGTCATTGAGACTGTTTCCTATAAGGTTGTGACTTGTCTTCCCTCCTTTTGGGGTTGAAGCACCCCACTGTCGTGGTCTGTAAGAGCCTTGGGGCTGAGATCTGCCTCTAGGGCGTCTGTATCTGCCTCTTTGTGGTCTGTCTGACACTGGAAAGGACCAATTTTTGGAGGGCCAATTTCTGCTAAATGGAGGTGGCTGTATCTGTAAGAAATCCTTCACTGTTTGCATAGATTTTGCCTTATCCTCCATTTTCTTTAATACCTCTTCTGCCTTAACACCAAATAAAACATCCTGCTGTAAAGGAGCATCCAATAATTTTGCCTTAACATGATCAGGTAAACCTTGTTCTTTTAACTAAGCATGCCTTCGTATCACAGATCCTGTAACTGCTGCTCTACAAGAAGCCTCTAATGAATCAAAACCACATTGCAGAGTATGTTTTCCCACTTGTTCAGCTGCATGCAATAAATCCTGCATTTCCTTATAGTCAGGCTGCTCTGAACTTGTAAGCATTTTCTGTTTTAACAGAGACATTAAATATTGTTGGTATTTAAGCATGTGAAACTGGCAATTTAAAGCCCTCACTGCTAAAGTTGCAGAAGTGTAAACTTTCTTCCCCCATCTGTCTAATGCTCTAGAATCCCTGTCAGAGGGAACTGGATTTTTAGCTGTGGAAGCCTTTACTCCTTTGGGACCCTCGGAAATAGTTTCTGGGTCAGCAAAAGGGTTTTTATAAAGAAATTTGTGAGAGTCAGGGACTCTGTAGTACCTGTCTGGCTTGACTGGAGCAGGGGGCAAAGAATCAGGATTTAAACTGGATTCAGAGAACAAATCATCCAGAATATCTAACACTGGCGGAATAGCAAGGGGCCTTTGCTGAGGCAATAAAAAAGTCTCTGAGCCTTTTCTTGGATTCTGAGTAATCCTGGCCCTCCCAATGGAAATGCTCCCTCATGGCATGTAAAGTTTCCCCAAAAGAGTAATCCTCAGGAGGAGAGTCTGAAGGAATTGATTCTTCAGCATCAGAGTCCTCATAGGGGGGGGGGTAAAGAGTATCCCTGGTCTGAAGAGGAATCAGAAGAAATGGAAACCTGGTCAGAGGAATCATAGTCTGTATCCTGCCTAGGCCTTTTATCTGGAGGGGGATGGGAACCCCTGATCAGAGTAATGAAGTATTCGGCCATTTTAAGCTTCTGTTTTTTAGGCATGGAGGCCTGTCCTGGTGAATGCTGTACTTGCTTCTTTGTCTTTAATGGAGTTTTAGACTTGGCTGTAGATTTAATGGTAAGTTGTGAAGGTCTGAAAACACCCTCAGAAGCCGATGCCTGCTCAGTGGCTCAAGACCCATCTGAGGGGTTAGTTTCTGTAGGCCCAATACCTTGAGTTTCCAGAGGCCTAGACATCTCCACGTGGGAGTCAGAGGCGGCCTGTGGCTCTGAGGTAGCAGGTGTCAGGGGCTGCAAAAGCACCTCACTGAGAACTGGCGACTAGCCTAGAAGAGGATTCATAGTCAGTTTTGGGCCTCGGATGCCTGTCCTTATCCTTGTCTTTGCATTTTTTGTGTATTCCGGTCGTCGGTTGTTCCGACGGCATGGTATAATTGAACCTTCAGCCAAAGTAATGGCGAGCAAAGTCAAACTGACATTTAATAGTGTGCTTGTTAAATCTAGCACAAAACCGACAACTAGTGACATTGTGGTCTGGGCCTAGGCATGGAATACAGTAAGAATGAAAATCCTTATGCGGTATTTGCTTCCCACAAGAAATACAATTATTTACTTTTACTGACATCGGTCTGAGGCAAGAAAAAGTTTCCCCAACGGGGTACTTAGCTTTATTGAAGACTTCGGTTCTGAAATTCGAATTGAAAATCTTAGAAGTCGGCCGACTGGCACTTGCGAACTGCTTTTGCTTCAGGCACCGCGCAGCAAGAAAGACTGAAGAAAATGATGTCGGCTGCATCTTGTATACCCCTGGCGCACTGACGTCACGGAAGAAGTGACAGCAACAGACACCGGACCAAGACTTTGGAACTGCCTGACGGCAGGATAACCCAAGTGTAATGACTGCAGCAGTGAAACACGATGAACATCTGGTAGGCCTAAGGCTGGGGCAAGGTAGATGCAGGCTTTTTTTTTTTTTTTTTTTTTTAATGAGAGGTCTTTGGCTTATACCGAAGGGTGACATCCTGACACTAAAACCAGGAAGCAGATGGACAGCCAAATCCAGAGGATGGTGAGCCAAGGCAATCTCCTGAAAAGGGGCTCTGGACCCAACAGACAAGTCCTTCAGCTTCTAAGTAAGTAGAGGAACCCAGTGGCATACTGACTCCAAATGGGTCTTGATACAGGCCTGTGCTACAATCTCAGTCGCCGAAGGGGACTACAAAAGCATCTCACCTTCTTCGATGATCACAAGCCTAGGAGAATGGGGAATCTGCAATCATTCTGCAAACACCTCCTAAATTCTGACTAGAAAGATTCATGGGATCATGCAATCTAAATCAGGAGTTGCATACCTGAAGTGAAACTGGATAATGTCCCAATCATGGGATGAATCAGTAGGGTTTCTTATACTGACAGGTACCAGAGAATCTGAGACTACACTATTCATAATCACCAAGAAGCAATGAGCAGATTTTTGTCTTTCCTTTCTTAACTCTGCAGCAAGGTATAGAATAAAAAATAATGGAGAAAGACAGAAAATTAATTTGAGGTCTCTCTGTTATGTGCATTTGGGCAAGAAGCAATGGTAAAAGCTTTACCTGATTTATATTTAAGGCCTCAACTTCATGTGGAATGCCAGCAAACCCACTATGAACTGAGCTGCAGGAAGGAGAACGCTCATCACTCCAAGGCACAACTAGAGACTTGTTGTTGCATCTTTCGGCTTTTCTCGGTTAGGGGTCGCCACAGTGGAACTCCAGTCCGCTAATGACTGGCAGTAGATTTTTACATACCAACTTGCCAGGCCTGACGCACAACCTTCAACGAAGGTACGCCCATTCACGCATGTCTCCACACAGAAGACGCTTTAGCTGAGAATCGAACAGGGCAACGTCTTACTGTGAGGCGACAACGCTATCGCAGCACCACCACCGCAGTGCACAACAACAAGAGACTAATACCAGAAAACTATCTGTAAACATATGGTGACCCTGTAATCACTGGCAGTCTACTGCAAGCACCACTATCTTTAGGCATGTTACGAATGCAATGAACAGAGTGACCTCCATCAAGTTAAAATGGCAAAAATGGTCAAAGCAAGGACACTTCCTTTGCATCGTCTTCAAAGTCATGAAAGATATGACTTCTCAGATAATCTCTAAGTGGAAAGAGTGTGTGGAGAGTGAAAAGTGAAGTGTGTTAGATTTCGCCCTGAAGAAGGTATGCCTCACACTAGTTCAGCAAAGACTTCTGCAAGAAACAATAGCTTCTGTCAGATGATGGAGACTACCAAGAAGTGTAACCACAGAAGCATCCAAACCATGGTATGTTAATGGAGAAATTCCTCAATAGGGCCACTAGGACCCAGTTCTCCAGAGAGGCAGAAATACATAGAGATCCATAGAATATTTCTTGCAATACCTCTGCCACAATGGCAAGCACCTTAGGAAATACTCTGTGTGCAGATGAAGTGTGCCAGCTTCCTGGACCAGGGGGCAGAAAGTGAAGCCCAATAGCAGCTTCACTTGGACCACAAACAATGAACTACTTAAGCAGGCAACAATCATGTCCAGTGACACCATACAGGTGCCCTGTACAAAAATGCATAGCCCACTGGACAGTCACCATCTGGAACCTGATGTTCAGGATATGCTCAAATTCTCTATCCAGTAGAGAACAAAATTCATTAATCTCCTCTGGAATTAAAACAGAGGTAAAAGAGCCCTTGGCCTCATTCCAAAGAAAAGGCAGGCTCTATGGAATAGGGTCTGTAGCTGTCCCACTTCTGTGGAAAAGGCGTGGTCTTCTGAATGGCCATCCTTCTGGGGCAAGATCTATAAACTCATAAGATGGGGCAGTCTGTGACAATATTTATTTATTTTATATTTGTTTACTGGGAAATTCCGACCTGGAATGAAGCCAATTTTCAGCAGAGGCCCAGGGAGAAATGCTCCAGATGCATGTCTTCGTAATATCAAGAACCGAATAGTCCTTCCAAAAGAAAGTTAAAATAGAAAACCACCAGCATGCCCCCAACCAGTCAACATGGACAGCCATCAAGATTCTGACTGCTTGGAAAGCAAAAGCGAGGTTCAGTTAGCAGATGTGGAGGACAGTACTGCCCAATACATAACCCTCCCTCACCTGCAACAACAAAGGGCACTTGATGAAGCGTCACTGAGGACCTCAAGTACAGTGAAAACTTGCCTCCTATTCCCTAAAGAGCTCAAGTCCTTAGAAGTTTACCAAATAGGACCTCCAAATTCCTCCTTATATGGAAAGTGTGTGACCCAAGCCATCCTGTACAATCAAGTATCCAAGCCTGTTGCCATATGCATAGTTCAGCAAAATCACAACAGGCTACATGACAGGCCACTCCCATCATAGAAGATGCCAAAACAGTCCTACCCAGCTGCCCCCTGACCCTAGAATCTAAAGAGTTGAAAGATTTTTCAGTGCATGATCCAAAAACGACAACTGAGATCTGGAAAGGTGAGAGACAGTCAAGGGATCTAAACCACAACATGGCAAAGAATACAGGTCTTGCCAATCTTGCACAAGCCTTCACATGTCTTTAACAAGCAGATAAGGTTCATAGGTAGGTACTAGGCTATTGGCTCTAGGGACTATATAAGTCTAGTAAAAAAAAAAGGTACCCTGGCTTTCGCCACCCAAGAAAATAATTTTCCTGTGCCCCTGTCGAGCAGAGCCACAGAGGTAATCCCCGGGGTGAATTTCCTATTTCCAATCCAATCATCAAGATATTTCTTGAAGAGTGCTAATGAGGAGCTTTGTTTGATAAAGATAGGTAATTTGTTCCAGAGTATGGGAAGTCTCCGGGACAGGAATCTATCCCCCCACCATGTTCCATTTATTGTAGTGACAAGGTTTAGGTCCCTAGAGCGTGTAGCTCGGAGGGATTGGGATTTCTTTAAATAGAGCATGTCCAACAGCTCTGGGTTTGACATAGCATTATATGTTAGGCAGAGATCGCCTCTGAGTAAGCGATATGTGATGGAGTTTTTTGAGACGGTCTGCATAGGGCATCTGTTTGAGGCCAGTAATCCTCTTTGTGAGATATTTCTGCGGCCTTTCCAGTTGTTGTAGATGTCTTGTGAGGTATATACCAAAAGAGGCGTTGTACTCTATAATGGGTCTAATGAGTGATGCGTAGAGGGGAACAATGACCCCTTTTTCCTAGATGAGAAACCTTTTGTTATGAGGTGTGCCACGTAGAAGTATTTCCTGACAACTGTGACTATGTGCTTATCAAAGGAGAGACTACTGTCCACCTGTGTCCCAAGGTCTCTTAGCACACTTTCGGTGTTAAGTAGACTACTGCCTATGTGGTAGCTCATGGGTACAGAGTTTTTACCAAAGGGGATGACGATGCACTTTTTGGCATCGAGCTTGAGGCCATGGCTTTGACACCAAGCATCTGTCTTCATGAGGCCCTTTTGTAGGATGTCCACATCGTTAGAAGTTTCGATTATGGCTCCTAGTTCTCAGTCATCTGCGAACTTCGTTAGCCAAAGACCTTCTGTGTTAGCCTGTACTTCAGAGAAGTAGATAGCAAACAGGAGAGGGGACCCAGGACTGGACCCCGTGGTACTTCACTTGTCACTGGTCTGAAGTCGGATTTGGAGTCTGCTACTTTCACAGTGTGGGTTCTGTCAGTGAGCCAGTTGGCAACCCATCTTGTGACATAGGGATTTATAGCTAGTTTAGTGAGTTTATCTATAATTCCAAAGTGAGGGATGGTATCAAAAGCCTTGGCGAGATCTAGATAGGCTGTGTGAACCACCTTACCCTCATCTATGGCTTTAATGACTGCTTCAAAGAAGGCGATCAGGTTTAGGAGACATGATCATCTGCCTTTTTTAAACCTGAACTGGGTGGGGTCCAGAGTTTGGAGACTACCAATGTCTTTGTGTACAAGATCCATGATGATACATTCCATGGTCTTGCAGACCAAGCTCATTAGGCTAATGGGGCAGTAGTTCTCTGGTTCCGTGGTGGCTCCCCCTTTGTGGAGTGGGAAAACCGTCACTATGCCCCATTCAGTGGGCACAAAGCCTGAGGTGAGGCTATGACTGAACATGGTGCTTAGGTTGGGTGCCAGTTAATTCTGCAGTTCATGTAGAACGCAGCCTGGGATGTTGTCAGGTCCCATGGATGCTGTGTTCTTTTCTTTGGAGAGTGTGGCTTTTACCTGTGCAGCCGTGATTACAGGAACTTTGAATTCTTCCAGTATAGAGATGGGCCCTTTAGGGGCTGAGAGGGGGATAAAGTTAGCACTGAACCTATCTGCTAGGATGTTGGCAATATCAGTTGGTTCTGTATATTTAGTGCCATTGTGCTGTAACTTAGAGCAGATATGAGTGTTGCCATTGAGATTCTTGACATAGCTATAGAATGCTTTGTGGCTGTCTTTAGAATCAGTGGCGATTTTGTTTTCGTAACTAGATTTGGAGGATTTTATGAGAGATCTCAGCCTCTTACTGAGGCTGAACAGGGAGTTCCTCCAATCATGGGATTTTACTCTTTTTTTGCAAAAGTTTCTTTCTTCTGTTGTAGAGTTTGTTTATGGCAGGGGATCACCAGATTGGCTTCCTTTTTTTTGGAAGACAGCATCTTGGTTCTGTTAGGGATAGCACGATCCATGCTCTCATGTAAGTGCATATAAAGTGCATTTGTGTAGGATTCAGCAGTCGTACCTCTATTGTCCATCAGCATGAGTGTCATGAAGTTTGCCACTTCTGTCTTAAAAAGTGTGAAGTTGGCTTTGGAGAAATTTTTTACGGTGGTTTCCCTAATGGGGGTGGGGGTGGGATGTGGATGTCTAGGGTGATTAGCTTGTGGTCGGATCTGACCAACGAGGAATTGACCTCTGGTGTGGAACACCGGTCGCCCATGTTGGTAATGACCAGGCCTTGGATACTGCTGCCCCTGGTGGGGGTGTGGATAAGTTGATCCAAGGCACTGGAATTTATGAATTCCAGAAAACATTGAGGAAAAGAGTTGGTACATGAGTAGTTTTCTCAGTTAATGGTGGGGTAGTTGAAATCGCCCATTATTAGGGTGTTGGGTTGTACCCTAATATTTTCCAGTGCATCATGAAATGAGTAGTGGGAATCCTGGAGCATGGTGCGGGATCTGTAGCAAGTTACAATTTGGATTGCGGTCTTGCCCAGAGTTAATTGCACTTGGATAATCTCGGATGCATTATGCTGAGCAACTAGCCTGGAGGTGTGGATATCCTTAATGAATATGGACACGCCTCAGCCTATAGTGTTTCAGTCCAGGTTAGGTGGCCGAAAGGTGTGGTATGAATTATAGCCTGGTAATGCAGGGGTGCTCTCTGGAGCCTTGAACCAGGTCTCTGTCACTACACAGATGTCGATGTTCTCCATTTTAAGGAGTGCCTCAAGTGAATGCATTTTGAGGTTTAGACTTCTAGCATTGAGTAGCATTACCCTCAGATTTTGCTTGCTTGTACCTGTTAAGGTGATGAATTTGTCATTTGAACCTTGCCTAAAAAAAAGCACTATGGGGTGGCAAGAGCCTTAGCCAGTATCTGGGATCCCAAGGGCGACAGGTGCATGCCATCTCTGGCAAAGCATCGTGGTCTGTTGATCATGTCATCCCAGGCAGACAGATACTGGATCCCCCTAGAATGACACCAGAAGCTTAGCCAATTGTTGAAGTCAATCATTTTCTCCTTGTACTGTGGTATCATTCGGGTTGATGGCAGGATGCTACTCAGGTCTAAGGTTACTAGGTCTATGTAAACAATACACCAAACAGACAACAGTCAGGTCTAAGCTGCAAAGTCTGTACTCTTTATAACAACAAATAATGCCCAAGGGCTCAATGAGTTCTGTAAGGCTCAGTATTAATTAAAATCTAATCTTCTGCACTTTTTCCATATACTGAAGTGAGAGGTTTCTGAAGAAAAAAAATGTACTTTGAATGAGCCACATGATTTACAGTGGTTATAAAAAGTGTACACACCCCTGTTAAAATGGCAGGTTTTTGCGATATAAAAAAATGAGACCACAATAAATCATTTCAAAACTTTTCCCACCTTTAACGTGACCTCTAACCTGTACAACTCAGTTGAAAAACAAACAAATTTGTTAAGGGAAAAATATAAAATATAAAAATAAAAAACATACAATAAGCTGGTTGCATAAGTATGCACACCCTTAAACTAATACTTTGTTGAAGCACATTTTGATTTAAATTACAACATTCAGTCTTCTTGGTAGGAGTTTATCAGCATGGCACATCTTGACTTGGCAATATTTGCCCACTCTTCCTTGCAAAAGCGCTCAAAATCTGTCAGATTGTGAGGGCATCTCTTGTGCACAGCCCTCTTCAGGTCACCCCACAGATTTTCTATTGGATTTAGGTCTGGGCTCTGGCAGGCCATTCCAAAACTTTAATTTTCTTCTGGTGATGCTATTCTTTTGTTGATTTGGATGTATGCTTGGGGTCATTGCCGTGTTGAAAGGTGAAATTCCTCTATCTTCAGCTTTCTAGAAGACGCCTGAAAGTTTAGGGCCAAAAGTGACTGGTATTTGGAATTGTTCATAATTCCCTCCACCTTGACTAAAGCCCCAGTTCCAGGTGAAGAAAAGCAACCCCAAAGCATGATACTGCCACCACCATGCTTCACCGTGGGGATGTTCTTTTGGTGATGCGAAGTGTTGTTTTTACACCAAAAATACCTTTTGGAATTGTGGCCAAATAGTTCAACCTTGGTCTCATCAGACCATAACATTTTCCCACATGCTTTTGGGAGACTAAGCATTGTTTTGCAAATTTCAGCCTGGCCTGGATGTTTTTCTGTGTAAGAAAAGGCGTCAGTCTTGCAATCCTACCCCAGAGCTCAAACATATGGAGAATATGGGAGATTGTTGTCACATGTAGTACACAACTAGTACTTGCCAGAAATTCCTGCAGCTCCTTCAGTGTTGCTGTAGGTCTTTTGGCAGCCTCCCTGACCAGTTTTTGTCTTGCCCTTTCCTCAATTTTGGAGGGAAGTACAGCTCTTTGCAACGTGACTGCTGTACCATGTCATACACGCAGGTTCGTTTTTCTGGCTGTAGTAACTTAAATGTGGCCACCAGGAGGCAGCACAATGGCAGCAGTCTACTATATTCCTTATTATTTTAACTAACAATAGCACCAATAGCTTTTAGTTTAATGTTATTTTAACTCTCAATAGTTCCAGTGAATATAGGTTTATTGTTGCCAGCCACATTCTAGAGTGTTACTTAATCCCTAGTACGTCTTCTGTACCCTTTGTCTCCTGTTTTTAAATTTATATCTGCAACATTTCCATCTCTGGCTTGCTCTCTTCTTACTTCTTTTAGATAGTTCCTTGATAGATATGACAATTTATAAGAATGAACTGTTTGATATTTATGGAGAGGAGCAGAATATTGTCATGGGTTCTGAGTTTGAATATTTCACTGGTTATGGGAAATTTGATGTGCCGAAAGTCCCGTTTGTGAGTGATTTTGAACCACCAAAAATCAATGTTGTTATAAATGTGTTTGAAAAAACTTTATGTAACACATTAGAAATCGAATATAAGAAATTTAAGCACAGTAAGAAAGTTTTTAATTTAAGTAAGAATGAGTGGCTGGCATTCTGTGAATTAAGGGAATCGATTGGGAAATATGTGTTTACTGAATCTGACAAAGGCGGAAATTGGGTAATTTATCCCAAAGATAAATACATTTCTTCAGCCTTTGATTTATTGTCAGATGAAAGTGTATATGAACGCCTGGCCACTAATCCTGTTAAAATTTTTAACAGCACACTGCTTGATATATTGGAAAGGGGTGAACGCCTGGGATTCTTTACAGCTAAAGATGTTAAAAAGTTGTATATTAAGAATCCTAAGGATGCGAGGTTTTTCATAATCCCAAAGGTGCATAAGGATATAAGGAATCCAATTGTTTCAGGCAGGGGTGCATACTTACAGAATGTAGAAATTTTTTTGGATTCTGTGCTTAAAAAGTATTTAAATAGGGTGCCCTCACATGTGAAAAATACAAGTGAAGTTTGAAATAGCATAGGGGGCACAGTTTGGAATGACAATTTTTATTGGGTAAGTGTAGATGTTAAGTCACTATACACAAGTATTAATAGAATTTCGGGACTAGTGGCAGTTAGTAGGATGTTAGGGGAAGGTCCACGTACTTCTTACATTATTAATTTGTTAGATCTTTGTCTAACTCATAATTGTTTTGAATTTGAAAAAAACTTTTTTTCTTCAAAAGGAGGGCACAGCAATGGGTGCCCCCTATGCTCCTTCATATGCCATTATATTTATGGCACATTTTGAGAACCTGTTCATTTATCCCAATGATTTTTTCTGTAGCAAAGTGATAAAGTATAAAAGATTCATTGATGATCTTTTATTTCTTTGTGAAGGTGACTGTAGGGACTTTGATAAATTTATTGGTGAGTTGAAAAACAATCCTTATGGTTTGGATTTCACTTATAAGACAGGGCGTTGTGAAATCCAATTTCTTGATGTAAGTTTTTATGTGAGGTCTGATAGAAAAATACAATTCAGACCTTATCACAAAGAAACAGCCGCCAATAATTTTTTGCATGCCATGAGTATGCATAGTCTCAGTCTCATTAGTTCTTTACCAATAGGTGAATTTAAACGTATTGCTGTTAATACGTCAGAAAAATATATGCTTAATTCAGAATTCAACAAGGTTGAGGCGAAATTAAGCACTAGAGGCTATCCTAAAAACATGGTGATGTCAGCTAGAAATCAAGTTGAACATGAGTTAGGTATAATCAAGCATGTTAGGTCCCATAGTAGTAAGGAAATGATAGATTTCAATACAAGAGGTAATAATTATGACAGGGAGAGTATGGAGAAAGCATTGGGGGATAACGTATTATTTTTTGTGAGTAGATTTTCAGAATTCTCCAACATTTCAAGAAGAGTGGTCAATTCATTGTGGCCCATTATTAGCAGGGATGACAAGATAGGACATTTATTTCCCAACAAAGTAACTTTTTCGTATGGTAGGTTTCAGAATTTAAAGGAACTATTAAGATTCAAACTTCATAAGAAATAATGGAATGCTGGGACATTCCCCTGTGGAAAGTGCAAGGTCAGCACTAGATGCAGAAATTTGGATAACACTGAGATCAATGGGGTTAGTTTTAGTGCTATAGAACATTTTGATTTCAATTCTTTCGGTGTTGTTTACATACTGGGATGCAATTGTGCACCAAAAAAATGGTATATTGGCCAGACTGGGAGAAGAGTGAAATCAAGAATTCTTGAACACATTGGTGACATAAGGAGGGGTAGATTAGAAAGTCCAGTGGCCAGGCATTTTCATGAAGTACATGGGGGAATAGATAATGGTTTGACTTTTAGTATTTTGGGCAGACCCTGGGGGTTAGATTCCAATAGTATTAATTTTACTAAGGGTCTGTTGAACTTGGAGTCTAAATGTATTATTAAGTTTAATACTTTATATCCCTTTGGTTTGAATTTAGAAATTTAGAGATTTATTAAAGTATGAATTTGTCATATTTGTAGGTATGTTAGGGGTATTTTGTATTAAGTATTCTTAATAATTATAATATTTAATAAAATACATAAATTATTTTGCATTTGAAATAAAATGTTATAAAATGTTAGTCAATGTATGACGATTAGGTTCCTTTAAATGTTTGTATATATATTTTTTCAAATGAATTTATATTGTTTAATTACTTAATTGACTATGGCTGTTGGTTTATAAGCGTTGGATTTGTTCATGGTAGATATTCCTTATGAAGGCGAAAGCCGAGGTACCAGAATCTATTAAAGTATAACAAGTTATCTATCGCATTTGGGCTGCTTATTTCCGGACACCTAGTGTTTTTGGTGCATCTCTTCTTACTTACTCAGCTCTGATTTTCACAGTTGTTTCCTTTCTGATTATTTTCAGCGCTGTTTCACACTGCTGACCTGGCCCCGTCAGTACTGGTTCCAACCAGCCAGGCCACTGTGACATCCATCTCCACTCTCTCTCCAACCCCTGCCCCAGTTTCTTTCACTTTCTTTTATTTCCAACCCATCCCCCAGACTCTAACTTTCCCTTCCTTCCTGTAAAATCCTTTCTAGCTTCTGTGCAGTCCACATGGAAGCTTCTATTCCCCCCTGCCTGTGTGCTCTCTGGCTTTAGAAGGTATTGTGCAAGACGTACTGTTTTATTCATTGCTGTGTTTACACTGCTACTACTCACTGTCCATCAGTGCAGAGTTAACCGTGTTTGCTAAAAGTTGCTTTATTTATACAAGCTACTGCATTTACTCCCAGTACTACATTACAGCTTTTAAGAATTGTTTTCTGCTCTGCTTACAGGGCTTAGTTAACTGTGTTTGCTAAAAGTTGCTTTATCTGTATAAACTACTGCATTTACTCCCAAGTGCTACACTAGTTTTTTTTTTTTTTTTAAGAATGTTTTCTGCTCTGCTTACAGGCCTTAGTTAACTGTGTTTGCTAATATTTATTTCTGTACAGACCACTACATTTACTTTTAGTGCTACATTAGTTGTTTAAAAAGTAGCATCTGCTCTGCTTTCAGGGCTTAGGTAACTGGGAATACTGTTATTGCTACACTCACTATTTCTTATCTTATTAAACCTTGCTTATCCTTCTGATTCTCTAGGTTTTTTCAAGGTCTGATCTTTCATATGTCTTTCCTTACTTTCTTGGTATAACCTTTTGTATGTGTTCCCCCTTATCTTTTGCAGCTTCTCCCAACGGGTTAAACATTCTGTGGTCATCCCCTACCCAAAAGACTTGCCCAGCAAAATACCTTGTGAAAGTGTTATAAATCTGTTTAAGTTACCTGCCTGAAGCAGCTCCAAAAACATAAAAACCACAGCTTTCTATCTCAACTGTAGATGTTCCTTCTACTGTAACTTATCCACACTTTGAATGCATTTTTAAGACTATCTGCTTTCTAAAAAGTGAACTGCTCCTTATTTAAAGTATTACTACAGGGCAGGTGAGCATACACGCAGGTTCGTTTTTCTGGCTACAGTAACTTACTTTGGCCACCAGGAGGCAGCACAACGCCAGCAGTTTACCATATTCTTTGTTGTTTTAACTATCAATAGTACCAATAGCTTTTAGTTTGTTATTTTAACTCTCAACAGTTCCAGTTTAAAGGTTTAATGTTACCAGCCACATTCTAGAGTGTTGTTTAACCCCTAGTACGTCTTCTGTACCCTTTGTCTCCTGTTTTTAAATTTATATCTGCAACATTTCCATCTCTGGCTTGCTCTCTTCTTACCTCTTCGGTTCTGATTTTCACGGTTGCTTCCTTTCTAATTATTTTCAGTGCTGTTTCACACTGCTGACCTGGCCCTGTCTGTACTGGTTCCAACCAGCTAGGCCACTGTGACATCCATTTCCACTCTCTCCAACCCCTTACCCAGTTCCTTTCACTTTCTTTTCAACCCCTCCCCCCAGACTCTAACTTTCCCTTCCTTCCTGTGGCGCCATCCTTACCTCTCTGAACCACTCTAATCCTTTCCCCATACCACTGCTAGAACGTCCCTTACCCCTCCCTTGCATACTTTCCTTTGAACTTACCTTCCACTCCACTGATTTTTTTTTGTTTATTGACCTTGATTCTTCCTTCCCTTGGCTCTACCCGCTCTGTTCTTCCTGCGGGCTCACTCCGCTCCCCCACCCGCCCCCAGTACCTCTACACTTATACTTAACTAGCCACTCCCACTATCCAATACAAACTACCCATCATCCCCCCAAAAATCCCTCCCACAGTTCACCCATTAAAGTAAGCCTACCCTTCAGAATTTACTGCTAAACACTATTTATCCTGATAAACTACCAAACAATTAACCTAAACCATAATCTCAATCAAATAAACTAACTTCCCAACTTAACTCACCCCTTACTACCATTCTAAAACCAACATCATGACCCTCACGCCGCTATCCCTACTTACTCAAATAATACTTCTAATTACCTTAATTTACATAAACTATATCACCCAACCTTCTAATGCAAACCACTCCCCTCATTTCACACCACTACCCCATCCTCTACAAACTACACATTTACTGTTACCCTTATATCTCCCAGTCTCTGCCCCCTCAACACTAGCATGCTCTTCCCCTATAGACGCCTAACTAACTCTAAAAACAGTGTTCCAACTACACTAGTCTAATGCCCACAAAAGTCTCTACCTGTACACTACACCCCAAACAAACCAACTACCTTATCCATCATCTTATCTCTATCCTTCTCTACGGGGACATCTATCCAAATCCAGGCCCCTCTACCACAGTGAATCCAACCCCCCCAAACAATAGGCAAACCCCTCCACTTCTCAACTTAAATACTCAGAGCCTATGTAACAAAATTCCAAACCTTCATGCCTGGCTTCTATATAACTAGCCCGATATTCTCTCCATCTCAGAAACCTGGCGTAAGCCCCACATAAAAGATTCTGAACCAACTCCTCCCAACTACCGCATGTTAAGGAATGAAAGAACACAAAAAAGGGGGGTGGTGTATCACTTCTTTACTCAGCATCCCTCTTAGTCACCCCCTACACCAAACCCTTTCCCAAATTTGGCAAGGCAGAAATGATATCAGCCCTACTCCACCTAAACAAGCATAAACTCATATTTGTTCTCTCCCTTTATATTCCCCCTGGAGACGATACTTCATCCCTATCACCCTTAATGAATATAAAACACTACGAAATAAACTCAAAATTCTTATTACCTCAGACTGCAAAGCCTATTTCTCCACTCTCCAAACCAACCACAACACCAATCCCAAACTACTTTGGAAAGGAATCTCATCACACCTCAACCCGGGAAAAAAAAGAAAATCCTTGCCCTAACCCAGATGCCTCTGACATGGACTTAGCCACACAATTTAACTCTTTCTTCAGAGAGTCCATCATCCTTCACTAACATTTCTGTGACCCCTCCTCAGCCTGCACCCATCCCTTCCTCCCCTAGCATTCCTTGCCCCCAACCTCCACCCTTCTCTGTCAATCCCATCTCTATATCCACCATAAAAAAACTTCACCTAAAATTAAAACCTGGTTCCAATGCCCCTGATGAAATTCCCTCCTACTTCCTAAAAGTAGCTGCAGAAGCCATTGCTCTCCCTATCAGCATACTAATTAATCTGCATCTCAGAAAGCCAGGTCCCCCAGCTCTGGAAGAAAATCTATATAAAGGAGGCAATAATAATGACATTCCAAACTTCTTCCCCATTGCTATCTTATCCCCCATTTCTAAGCTTCTTGAAAAATCTATCCACCAACTCTTACCCTATCTTATCAACAACCAGCTTCTTAACCCCCACACAGCATGGATTTAGACCCGGTCATAGCTCCTCCACTGCCCTCTTCTCCTTCCTTGAAACAATTAACAAAGCCCGCGATTCCGGCCATTTTGTGTCCACCCTTCTCGACCTTTCCAAGGCATTTGACACTATATCCTACAACCTGCTTCTTAATAAACTCTCCAAACTAAACCTATCCCCTTTCCTGTACCAAGTGGTTCTCCACCTACCTCACAACCAGACAAAAAGCATTCAAATGGAATAAAGCCACTTCACCCTTCCTTAATACTCCCACAGGTGTCCCCCAAGGTTCCATTTTAGGCCGCCTACTATTCAATATATTCATTAATGACTTCTACCAAGCCATTCCGAACCCCAGCCTCATCCAATATGCCAACGATCTACCATTATCTGCTCCTTCCCTTCTATCCCCACTCTAAATAAGCTTACAAAAAGCGCCTTCTCCTCTACTGAGCAGTGGATGCCAGACAACCATCTGGCTCTTAATGCAACCAAAATTAAACTTATGTTATTTATTGCCTCCAAAACCTCCTCCCTAGATAAACACTCATTCATAATCACCAGCAAAAACAATACTCTCCTAGAAATAGTCTCTGACACTAAACTAGGAATACTCATAGATGATCAACTAAAATTCAACAAACATTTCCTTAGATACTCAGGCAGTCAAATGGTTTAAGTTTTATCTAGGTAACAGACAACAGGCAGTCCTCTGGGATAACAAACTATCTACTCAGCTCCCAGTCACTCTGGGTGTCCCACAAGGCTCCATTCTGGGACCTCTCCTCTATTTTCATTAATGATCTGAAAACTACCCTCCCCCATACCACCTGCATACAATATGCTGATGACTCAACTTTAATCTGTGCCGCAGCCTCTTCAGCTGAACTCCAGTCCAGTACCCAAAGAGTACTTACCTTAGTTGAAAACTGGTTCCATCACCGCTGTCTCCTCCCTAACCCAAAAAAAACTAAACTATTACTGTTCACTCCCACACAGAAATCTACCCATATTAATTTCACAACTCCATCAAATAATAGCACTGTAATAGCACCCGACACAACCACCAAACTCTTAGGTGTAACAACTGATCATAATCTTAACTATGACAATCACATAAACTTAACTATCAAAGCAGTTAATAGAAAACTTGGTTTCCTTTACAGGCTTAAAGCCTTTCTTACACCCTCTGCCAGGACTACTATTGCTCAAACCCATCTAATCTCCACCCTATGCCTCCCCCATATATACCAACCTATCTAAAACTAATCTATACAAACTGGCAACCTCCTATAACAACATCGCCAGATTTGCCACTGGCTCCCCTTTTAGAACCCACCACTGCCAAAATCTGAAACAGCTAGAATGGCTGGAATTTCAAAACCAGGTTCTTCTTCAACAACTTACTATCACTCACCAAGTCCTGTACCATCCCACTAATACTCCTGTACTCTGTAATCTTATTAGTCCTTATATAAATCTCAAAGCTCTATGCTCAGCAAAAAAGTTGCTAGTTGCCACCCTTAAACCCAATAACAAATCTGGTGACTGCCTGTTTACTAACTTTGTTGGAAACACTTGGAACAGACTTTCAAATGATCTAACTACCCTTATATATACCCCACTGTTTAAGAACCAAGAGTCTTCCTTAAATCCCAATGGTTATGTACATGTTCTAAACCAGACTGACACCCTCTCCCCTTGCTAAAATACCTCAAAACTTCCTTAACACTGATATCCATTTTCTTATTTCCTTCACTATTTGTTTACGTTCCTCTACATTTTTTTCTTCTGGTTTTAACTCAGTATTTTCTGTACCCTATCAAACTACTACATAATAAAATCTAGCCTTTTCATAGTTTTTGTAATATGCCATGCCCTGTGAGCATCTATGTATATAAAATGTTTTGACAGATATCAGCTATACATTTCTCTTTGTTTTTTATGTCTTACCCACTATTTTAAATCTGCTATACTTACTCTTCTATAGTTACATCTAATGCTCTTAATCTCTTTACACCATCTCTAACAATGTTATTTTTTTTATTTTTTTTCTTACTTTTGTATTTCTTTTCTCTTTCCCTTTTTTCCTCCTCTCACCTAATAACTTAAATTAAATCTATGGTAAAGCTTTTTTTTTTTGTTACATTATTTGGTGTTATAATGTTTCCTTAAAGTAGATGCTTTGTATCTTTACCCGGTCAACAAATGTAAAATTAATTAATTAATTAATTAATTAATTAATTAATTAATTAATTTTAATTTTAAAAAAAACTTTATATGCTACACCACCATAACTGTTGCATCTCTCCTTCCACCAGGATCATACTAGCCAATACTTATCTCATCCCATCCCTCCTACATGGTGCATCTATCCTCACCAACCTGCAATCCTCCCTCAACACAAAACTCTCCTCTTGCTATAACAATATATCAAAATTTACGGCATGTCACAGAGCCATTTCTCACCATTGCAATTCTCTTCAACTAAACTGGCTTGAGCTACCTATCCTCCTCACTTATACCAAACTCATCCAAGCACACAAACTCATTTACAACCCCCTCTTTGTCCCTTCCTAGCCATTACTTTTGAAATGCATGAACCAGAACGACTTCTAAGACATAATTCCCAAAAACTAATTAAATTGCACAAACCCACACGTCCAGCTGGTAATCACCTAATGTCCTTCTCTCCTGCATGCCTCTGGAATTCTCTACCATCTCCTATCCACATCACCAGCAGCCTCTCCTCATTTAAAACCTTGCTGCACTCGCACCTAACTTCCCAATGGAAGTGCTCCTGTTCCCGTACTACCTAATCTTTCTAATACCATTTCCTACTCTCCTAGAACTAAATATACCATCACTGCCTCCTATAGTTCCACAGCTCTACTGAACTATTTGACCAACTACTTAACAGTTACCCTATGCTGCTGCCTTTTTTTTTCTTTTTTACAAAAAAGTGTTTTTTATTGCTGTTTAATGAACTATACTGATGTATTATATCATTGTTAACCTTTTATCATATTTACTTTGTATTCCTATGAGATAACCTGTAATGTACATGTGCAATGTATACTATGTATCTGTATTGTTCTGGAGCTTTCCTCCCCAGGACTCCATTGAAAACAGGCTCCTTGTGGCTCAATGGACTATCCTGGCAAACAAACTGCAAATAAATAAATAATAATTTGTGTACCTTTCTCCTGACTGATACCTTTCAACAATGAGATCCCTTTGATGCTTTGTAAGCTCTCTGCGAACCATGGCTTTTGCTGTAGCATGCAACTGAGTAAATGCCAGGAAAATCTTACTAAGACAGCTGAACTTTATTTGGGGTTAATTAGTGTCTCTAATTGATGGCAGGTGTGTACCCAAGATGACGGAATGCTGTAATTAAATCAAAAGGTGCTTCAACAAAGTATTAGTTTAATGGCGTGCAAACTTATGCAACCAGCTTATTGTATGTTTTGTATTTTCTATATTTTTCCCCTAACAGATTTGTTTTTCAATTGAATTGTACATGTTATAGGTCACATTAAAGGTTGGAAAAGTTTTGAAATTATTTATTGTGGTCTCATTTTTTATATCACAAAAACCTGGCATTTTAACAGGGGTGTGTACACATTTTATATCCACTGTATGTCTTCTTCCAAAGGAGAAACACCTAAGCAAACTGATTAAGACAGGTCTTCAATGACTATCTTCTTCAAAGATAAGAGCCCCTTAGCTCTTCAAGTCTGGTTCCTAGTGCAAAGCAGATGAAGAAAATCTCTTCCAAAACCATTCTCCAGGACGGACAGGCCTACAGTAGGTCAGGGCACCAACTGTAAACATGGAGTGGTGACGGCCAGAGGCTAAGCAATAAGGTGATGATGTTTGAGGGCAGCATCTGAAGACAGAATTAAGATAAAGGGTTGATTGGTCTGGTATTAGGATATATTTTATTAGGGTGAATTCCATTCAACAGTTACACCAGGTCCCACCACACAAACTTATCCTGAGGCTCTGTAGCAAAGTGGTTAAGGTGCTGGGTTGGAGGTATAACAGTTTAGGTATTTACTTCACAGTCACAACATACAGGGTCTAATTCTTACATTTAAAAGGGAAACTATCTAGGTTTAAAATGCCTACAAGGGCAGCTAGCATAGTACTTACCTATGAATGTCAAAGGCCTAACCTACAAATGCCGGGGGGGGGGGGGTTGGGGGGTAAGTATGTGGATGACCCTCCTAGCATTTAGTCACTGAACCCAGACACAGAGGGAAGTGTTTTAGGGAGGTGTCCTCAAACCTGATTACAACCAGGAAGGATGGGCTGGTGGATCAAACCCCACCCCTCTGGCAGCAGAAAAGCTGAATGAGAGAGAGCAAGCGAGCTCTGGCCATTCAACTGGGTGAAGGGTGGCACTGACACCTCAGTATACACCTCACCCAAGGTGACTTTTGTGGGAGAGTACACTTCACGCATGCTTTCATTTCCTGATGACAAAGATGGGTGCAAGGTACTTTATTACAATCCACCAACCAAGGTAAATGTTCCAATAAATCCAAAAACCTGGCAGAGACAGTGCACTCACCAGCATGCAAAACTATCAGAATTTCTGAAGTTCCAATAATAATGAGCAAGGAACGAAAGCGCTAATTCAAGGTCATCTGGCTGATTTCATAAATATTGGTTTTGTATGCTGGTGTGTCTGCCAGGTTTACGGATATATAAGGTAAATGCCTCATTAATCTAGGGGAAAGAGAAACACGCAAGAACATTTTGAGAATGGACTTACCTTTACAAGGGTGTAAACCCATTTCTGTCTTCTGCATGCATCACCTTCTCACACAGATGTGATACAGGCATAATTTTGAGGGGGGGGGGGGCAAAGGAATTCTTTAAATTATACATTAAGCTGGAAGATGTTGAATGCTGGGAGCCAGAGGTCTAAAAGGGCACTTTGTAATCTAAAAATAACTTTCTTTTAACTATTTACTATGATAAAAAAGATGCATATATGTGATATTAGCTGTAGTGTTCCATCTAATTTGCATTAAGAATAATTCCACAAAAATTTCACAAGAAATTACAAATGATGCTAGTGTGTTTCTTTACCCCATTACAAGTGTAAATAAGGCACATGCTTTCACCTGAATGTATGTTCTTTGAGTATACTGTTCACAGCAACAGCCTCTGTGCCATACACTTGAACAATAAGAAAGGGAGAGGGGCCTGATCAACAGGCAACATTAGTAAAATACCCTGGTTTCTTTGTGGTATATGGGCACTATAGAACTATATAGTGGTAAAAACAATTGCGAAATAGCAGGGACTCTGACTTCAGTCAGTTTCTGAACGTAGTCAGTACAGTCCTCTACACACATTTTACTGTTAATTTGGAAAGATATATTCACAATATAAATTTTAGTGAGCTCTTAGAACTATAGTGGAAAAAAATTGAAACTAGTGTTCATAGATATGTTTTTCACAACATGGCCTCACATCTCAAGGACAATAAACTCTGGTTTCTTGAGATTAAGTGTGCGCACAAACACAGACTCTCAGAAGTATGCACACAAACTGCAGACTTTTGACACCTAAATGTACATCAGTTTTCATTCAGTCCTACCACTGCTTCAGCTGTAGAAAGTAATAATGAAATATAATGCAAACATGTACGTAAATATCTTGGCTTATAAAAACAAGACAAGTCTAGGATAATCAAAAATGCAGCTACATAAATAATTCCATCATCACAACTCCAGTTAAATGTAACTACAAAAACAATTCCATTACCATAGTTACACTTCATGCCAACATTTATAAAAGCAATGATGACAATTTCAATATTGTGATCCAAGAAAAAAAAAACAAGACAACATTTGGAAGGACATAAAACTGATCTAAATGTATAATCAATTGTTGTATATTTAAGCTTCCAAAGATACTGGATTAACACAACACAGCACTATAATGACAATTAGTCAACCCCAGGAGAACCTCTCCCAGAAGCCTAACCCAACTTTTTTTCTTTTTTTAACACTTTTATTGAATTATCACTTATGACCTAGGCATTAATTTACATAAAAGAAAACAAACCATACTAACACATGTTCACAGTTACATTTCACATATACTCTTCTGTACAATCATTAATTCAGCATTAATTGCTCAATTCCTGCCTTCGTTTAAACCTCACTCCTTCTCATAAGCATTATTTTGCATACATTCTTCCCACAATTTCTTGGGGGTTTTTTTCTATGTAATTTGCTCTTACAATTTTCTTAAGATCACACTTCCCCTCTGTTACAATATTCCCTACTTCAAATACTGTTGGTAAACTTTAGACTTTGACTTCCATTTTACAGTAAATGATTTTTTTTAGCAGCCACAAAAATTAAACTTAACAAGCTTACTATGCCTGGGCAATTCAGATCCTGTATCCTAGCTCCAAAAGTCATTTCCTTAGTTATACCCATTTGTTCACCCAATATTTCTATTATGTAGGGAATTTCTAAAGTTTGCCAACTCATTACCCTCCCAAAACATATGTTCCCAGTTACCTCTTTCTTCCCCATCACACTTCCATCTACCAAAGGAAAATAGTTTGGAGTCTGACTGAGTCATAAAAATATCAATGCAAATACTTCCAAGCAAATTTCCTAAATCATCTAGATTTTGTTGCATAATCGGAAGCAATACATATATCCTACCATTGTTTCCTTGTGAACTGCTTATCCAATCTTTTCTAACCACCTCCAAATGATTCCTATACTTATTGTGCAATATTTTACACACCCTATTAATTATCCTTTCAACAGCAGTTACTGTTTCGAGCGGGTCTTTCACTTAGGATTCCCCTATCTCTATCGCTTTGCCTATATGCCTGAAGTAATAGAATATAAACAATTAACAACTAGAAATAATGTGTAATAAGTATTAAGTTCCTTACCTAAGCTATAGTGCATAATGAATGACAAGAAGCATACTTAGTTTCTTGAAAAACTATTCTAAGAGAGTATTACTTATTGAGTTGAATAGTATAGAGAAAGAATATAAGTGTATACTCTCAATGTTCATTAATTCAATCATGCACAGTTTCGAAAATGTTAGCGAAACGTAAATCAAGAAGCTAGAAGTAGCGACAAACTTTTTATTATTCAAGCGCTATATATTTCTAGATAATGATGCATAGCGAATGTTATAATTGTAGACAGGATTTTTGATTATATGCATATCTATATATATATTCTTTATATGTATACAGATTTAGAGATTTGTTGATTTATCATTTAGTCATGTACATGTTTTATGTGAGCTCTTTTACAATACAATATGAGCATTAACATGAAATAAGATACATGAAGCGCTTGAATGCGAATTATGAATAAATGAAAGGAAAGCTATGCACAACATATGTTAAAACTTTAGAAAGTGGAATAAGCATCTAATGTATTTAGGAATACAAGTTAGAATATGAATTGCAGACTGTTTAGATATTATTAGGATTCTGAAATAAACTGACATTATACTTGCATAGAAGAATGGAGCTATGTCTTTAAAGTCCTGATTGACTGAATATGTAATAAGGTCTTAATTGATACAATTAAGAACAACTTAGACTGTATAAAAAGGTATCAGAGACTTGTGTTAGTAGATCTGATGAAGCGTGCGTTTAAGCACGTGAAAGCGCTTATCTTCTGCAGTTTTTATGGAATAAAAGAATTTTATTGACTATCTTGGACTTCTCGTGGTGTATCCTGACTACTGTTCCAGTTATTTGAATTGCTTTGCCTATATTCTGATATCAATCCCTGATAGGGAAGGCAAATCTCTAGCCTGCAGTCTAAATGTCTTCTTGGACTTTCCCCATTCTATTACCTTCGTCTCGCTAGTTATTTACTCCCAATACTTAGGTTCATTTGCCAGTTTTCACCAGTAAATTCAAGACCTCTCTTGCCTATTCACTGCACCCCTACCTGCAGTCATCCTTATCAGAAGAACCTCCTTTCTCCATTTTCGTGTTGGCTTAGATCTCAGAATACTTTCTACTTTATGAATTCAGCCTGCACTTGTTAAAGAAACTCCATCTGATTTGCAAAGTTTGCGAGTGTTATGAACATTTCTCTCAGGGTTAGTGAACTTATTTCCAAGGATTTCTGATATTTGCAGGAACTCTTAATTCTGTTCCAAAGCATTTGTTACAGCACTTGAGCTCAAAGTCAGCTGGTTTTACACTGGTAGGCTTTTTTTGTACTCTGGTGGGAGCAGACTGCTAAATTCAACCCATCCAAGGTGGGAACTACTGGTCCATAGCTTTTGTTTTTATCTGACTGGCCTGAGGGTTTACCTTTAGAAAAGTTTTTCATCCTGCCAGTATAAAAGCCTGGTGTTTGCGCATCATGCAAACATGACTCCCAGGAATTGCATACAAGCAAATCATTTCAGTTTAAATCCTATACAGGAAACTCTCTCCATAGTCTCCTATTGTTAGTAGACCCTTTACAGATCCCCCTCATAAGTACAGGCCCCATTCAGAACAACAATTTAGACCACACCCGTCCATTTTCTCTCCCCACTGTGAAAACAGGATTTAACCTAGCATTATGGATGATCAGTTTCCCTCCATTTCTCCTACCAGCCTGATTGACATGAGTATCCTTAGACAGTGCAGCAACTGCCTCATGTACACAGACAATGCTCTACTCCTGAATCACCCAAGTACAACTTGTTGCAGATATATCTACACTAAGAATCTGAAATCCTTGCTCTGTTGCACACAAAATAGTAAAAATGAACAAGTTGTCTGCCCGCATACTACAACTCCTATGCAAACCATGCACGCAAGACAAACTATCATATACGGAAGTGCTCACCAGAAATCTACCTCAACACCAAAGATCTTCCAAACACAAACATGCTACACTTAATACATCAACTACAGCACTCAATACACACAACAACACAAGCACCAGTGTCTCACCAAATTAGCCCCTATGGCAAAGAACATCTAAATCAAAATTTTTAGTCATAGGTCACTCCACTAGAAGACACGCAGATGTCCCACTCACCAGGCTGGACAAGGAGAAGGTTACAGTCAGCTGTCTATCGGGTGCTAGGATCCATCAGATCACACATGCTCTCAAGTCTCAAAACAGTAAGTACCGTTTATGACTCCATCACAGTTCACATCTTTGTGAATGACTTCAGATGTACCTCACTGGACTATATGAAGAGAGACATGCTTGAGCTCTCAATGTGCGTCTGAGGCAGGTATGTCCCTCGCCTTGAGCTGTTCTTTCCTCACCTAGGACAATACCACAACATAAACAAAAAATGATTGACTTCAACAACTGGCTTATTTCTGGTGTCATTCTAAGGGGATCAAATTCCTGTCAGTCTGGGATGACATGGTTGGTAGACCATGCTGCTTTGCCACAGATGGCCTTCACCTTTCATCTCTAAGTTTTTGGTTACTAGATAAGGCGCTTGCCTCCCCTATAGAGCCTTTTTCGGGCAAGTTCTCAAGAACAAAATTTCCGATGTAAAAATATCACTCGCAAATAAATCAAGGGTTATGCTGCTGAATGCTACGAGTTTAAATCAAAAACTGCACTCTCTGGAAACGCTCCTTGCCCTGGAGGATGTCGACGTCTGTGTAGTCATACAGACTTGGTTCAGGGCCACACAGAGTACATGCTATAATGCCATCCACACTTTCAGACCTCAAAATGACTGTGTGAGAACCAAAGGAGGAGGAGGATCTATCTTCATCAAAGATAAGTACACCTCTAGACTGGTTAGACAGGAAACCTCCATGGAGTTGCTCCAAGTTCAACCAACTGAGGGCAAGACTCCCCTTCAAGTCATTGTTAGCAACCGGCCTCTTTCAATGAACCAGGATACCCACTATTGCTTATCTGGACCTACTTGAGTCAATCAAATTATAACCACACATTCTAGTCACGGGTGATTTGAACTATCCCCCCATTAACTAGGAAACTTACACGAATACCAACATGCTTGCAAAAAGGTTCCTGGAACAAAGAGTATGCAACCCCAGAACGGACTCAAATATTCTCGACCTGGTCCTCACCAATATGGGTGAACGTTGCACCACCACAAGTATAGGACCCTCATTGGTTAAACCTGATCACAAATAAGTCACATTTGACATAGCTATAACACCTGAACCCCTCATAGGTGAAATCAGGCTAAAAAAAAACAACAAAGCTAATTATACCCTCCTAAGGGATGGTATAAATAACTTTCACTCTTCTGTTCCCACAGACTGCATTGACAACTATACTAAGGTATACCCAAATGCTCTGTAAAAACACTTATACAAATGTATTGACACAGCTGTACCTGACTGGATCAAAACAAGACCCTCAAGAAAAAAACAAGCCTCCCTGGTGGCCATCTAGCATTAATAAGTTACACAACAGGAAAAAGTTGCTAAGAATAAAAAGAGGTTCCAGCACTGGAAGAACACCCTCGTCTGCTTGAACGAACAATTGAGAGAATCTGCAAAATCCTCTAAGAGCAACTTTGAAAAATAATTTAGCAACCATAGCTAAGGATAACCATAAGGCATTCTTCAGCTACATCTGTAACCTAACAGGTAGGACCTAGACATCTGCTAAACTAGCTGTGGATGGCATCTCACACACTGATCCTGCAAAAATACCTAACCTATTAGCTTGAAAGTTCTGGCAAAAATTTCACCCTCCTGTCCCCTCCAAACTTTCCACAAAGAATTCCCTCTACATCTTCCCCCACCTTGCATCCCCCAAAGAGCAAGTCACTAATGCTCTCTCGAAGGCAAAAAACACAGCCTCTGTGGGACAGGATGGCAACTAGGTTGCATTTTTAAATGGTCTAAAACATGAGTTAGCAACTCCATTAGGTACCCTCTTCAACCACAGTCTGAGTACTTATTTTGTTCCTGCTGAATGGAAAAACGCAATTGTCATCACACTTCATGAAGGAGTAACAGCAGACCATGGGAACTACAGACCCATAAGCTTAATCAGCCTCATCTGTAACGTCATGGAATGAATCATCATGGACCTTATAAATAAGGATATAGGTGATCTCCAAACCCTTGATCTGACAGTTTGGCTTTGTCAAAGGCAGGTCATGCGTGTTAAACCTGGTGGACTTATTTGAAATCATCACCAGAGACAAAGATGAAGGTAAATCTGTGCATACAACCTACCTTGACTTAGCCAGGGCCTTCAATACAATCCCACATTTGGGCACCATCAATAAACTCTCCCAGTTGAATATCAACCATTATGGCGTCAGGTGGGTTGCTAAATGGCTCACCGACAGACCACACTCAAAGTTGGCGACTTTACCTCAACCAGCAGACCTATCAGCAATGGGGTTCCACAGGGGTCAGTGCTGGGCCCCATACTGTTTGGAATATACTTCAGTAGTTCAGGCTAAAAACAGAGGGGAAGTGGCTGACTAAGCTTGCTGATGACTGTAAATCAGGTGGAATCACTGAATCCCCAAACAATGTCAATACACTTGAGAGGGACTTACACAAACCAACGACTGGTGCCAAAACCATGGACTCAAACTCAGTGCTAAAAAAAGAAAAATACATCATCACCCCCTTCAGTAAAAACAATATTCCTGTAGACTATCATACAAATAATACCCTAAGTAACAACTCAGTAGTAAGAGACTCGGGAACACAAGTTAACTGCAGCCTAAAACGTTGACCACCATGTGCCTACTGTGGTAAGGAAGGCATTATACGTTATACACCTCATTAACAAAGGCACTGGCTCAAGACCAAAAGAGGTCATAATTCCCCTGTACTTGAACTTCATCAGGCCAATAATCGAGTACAATGCTCTGATTGGTATGTACCTTACCAGGCACCTGCAGCAACTTGAGACACCTCAGAAATTTCTAACCAAGAAAATTCAGTCTTCAGCACGTTGTACACTGACAGACTTAAAACACTGTCACTGTATTCAGTAGCATACAGACTACTTAGAGGAGGCTTGTGCCTGGCTTACAGAGCAATCTCGGATCCAAACCTAA
The DNA here is from genome assembly GCF_019279795.1 of Protopterus annectens. Lineage (NCBI taxonomy): Eukaryota > Metazoa > Chordata > Ceratodontiformes > Protopteridae > Protopterus > Protopterus annectens. The sequence continues at coordinate 1,345,902,566 of NC_056741.1, read as the reverse complement.
TGGAAATGTTGCACTTCCACAAGTCAAATGTGTCAAAGATCACCTGCTCCAGGGACCATAACCTGGCCTATGACAAACAGGACCAGCTGGAGAGACAGATACATCTCTCAGATGTTGCCAATCCTCTGGAATAGATATCAACTCGCATCAAACAGATCCCCTCAATGACCCTATTTAAGCATAGCCTGGATGACTGGATGGGAAACAGTAAATTCTTTCCAGGGATTTCACCTATGACTCTCCTAGATATGGGCAATCATTGCTAACTAAGATCTCGAGTTTAGGGAATATCCTTATATTGGGTTTCTCTACAGAATCATACTGGGTACATAGGGCTAAAATTATGAAGACCTTCGGGTCAACAGCCTAGTAACCATCTATGAACCTATAATATACTATAATGTAATGACTGTTGTTCTCCTTATGGATCTACATCCAAAATCCCACTCTCTCCTTACTTCTTGCATTTCCCCCATTACGTCATCCCTTTCCACTTTGAATTATAGCTTTCTGCTTGTGTTACATACATGTGCTTTAACTGTGTAGCTCCAAAATATCCCTTCAAAGCAATAAAACCAAAATGAGGGCAAGTGCCAACGAAGACAAATAACCAGAATAGCAGCACTTGAACAGAACCAGACAGATATGTTACCAGACAAAATACTTTATTCACACAGCACAACCAAAATAAACACAAACACTTAACTTGATCACTGCATTTTCATCATGTTTTGACTTCATCAAATGTGAAAAGCACAAGGAAAAACACCACTTTTGTCAGCCCCTCTTTACAATAATTGTTAATTAACCACTTCTCTCTCTTCTATTTCTACCCTATTTTTAAACTCTACTTTCCTTTTATCTCACTGACCATCTATATCCTCTTAAGAAATTTCTATCTTCCCCAAGAACTCTCAAATAATTTCCACTAGCCATTCCTTAAATTCCTCCCTTTGTAACAGATCGGTAAGGAAGCACCAGTGTCATTTCTACTTCATTACCCAGCGTTTTTATCGTGGTCGTTTTTGGCATATGATCTGAAATTGTTACTGGATGTGTGTCAAAGCTTTCAATTAAATGTGCATGCAAGTTACCTTTTTTAGCATAGAATTAATTGCTTTACAATACAGATGCTTGAGGCTCTGCTTGGCCAAGGATGTGGCTGACCTCCTAGTGGACGGAGCACAACAGGATCACTGAAATGAATAAAGTATGAACCTTAAAGGCTCCATGATATACAAGTGGTTAACTCTTTAGATGGGAGACGGCACTTGTCCTGACATGCATCCACACCTCCAGAGGACAGTGACTGCAAATTTCACAAGGCTGCCATGAAAAGGTAGAAAGTACAGTTGTGCAAGAAAAAGAAGTTATGTACTCACAATAACATTCCATCTGAGTAGTTGTACTTCAATTGTCTTCAACCTGTGGGTCTATGGAGCCAAATCAGATCCAACACGGCTGCATAACTAGCATTTGATCCAAGCTCCTCCCCTTACCCATAATACCCCATGTCTCCTTCCTCCCTTCAGATCGAGTTTGCTGTTCAGCTAGGGTTGCCACCTTTCATCGTGGCTAAAACCGGAGTAAAGCCACACCCCTCACGTCATCAGTACCCCCGCCCATCCCACTCCCTCCCCACCCACATTCCGCCCATTTTGTGATGCCACTGTGACATCACTCGGCGAGGAACGCCCTCTTTTTCAGTTCCTGCTACCTCCTTTCGGCTAATTTACTATGCTTTTCTGTAAAAAAAAAAAAAAAAAAAGAGCATAGTAAATCAGCTGATTTACAAACTCTGATAGTCTGTTTCCTTTTTGAGACAAAATACCGGTGTTTGTACAGTGTTTTCCGGACTACCGGAGAATCAGTTTGATTTCCAGATAGTCCGGAAAAAAAAAAACGGAGGGTTGGCAACCGTATGCTCAGCAAAAAACACACACCTGACCCAACAAGACTTTGAAACCACTGACAGTCCAGAGATTCCTAAACCAAGCATTGTAGGACCCTCATGGAATGTATATTTCCCGTAAACATGGTCAGGACAAAAGTAACAAAGTCGGGGGAAGGAGGTGGGAATGGTTGAAGACAAATGAAGTACAACTACTCGGACGGAACTTTATGGTGAGTACATAACTTCTTTATCTGAAGTAGTTGACTTCATTTGGTCTTCAACCTGTGGGACAGAGTCCCCAGCTACAAACACCTGGAAGGCCCTCATGGAAGGATACTCCGGAGCACCGCGGAGCCAAAGGATGCCCTGTTCCTGGATACAATGTCTAACTTGTAATGTGAGATGAGGGTATGGGATGAGGACCAAGCAGCTGCAGAATAAATGTCATCCGACACCCTAGACCAAAAAGCCGCTGAAGTGGCCATAGACCTGGTGGCATATGCTTTGACTGGAGCCGGAGGGGAACATCCTTAGAATATGTTTGAATAATAAATCTGATCAGTTGTTTGTTTTTTAATCAAAACCCTTCTTAGGGAAGTCGGTTTGTAAAGTGACGGCACAGAGAGAGACTTTCCTACGTCCTGGAGGCCATTGAGGCCACCTGCAAACAGTCCCCCTCCTTCGACAAGAACTTTCATATGATTAAGAACAGGCTCACCAACTTTGAGGGCAAAATCAAGGAAAGGAGGCTCAAAAAATTGAGAAGGGACATGGCCCGCTCCAACAAGGAATGCTCTCTTACATTAGGCCAAGTCGGTCCATCAGAAAGCCAAAACTCCATAGGGGTCATGCTAAGTACCAACACTCCACCATTAGGCCCTGGCCCTTCTTAGGGCCCACCGGCCAAACCCAGGTCCTTCTCAGGATCTACACCAATGGGATTTTCGGAGGGCCCTGGACCCCTGCTCCACAGGGACCAGACCACTTCCCCGGGAATGCCGGTGACTCCACAAGATACAAGCTTCAGGCCTTACCAAGACAGCCAGGCCCTCCCTTGGGATGAGCATCAAGACGACCCACAGGGACCCAGAGACCCCACCTGAAGGGACCCATTCGATAGAGGTCTGTGCCCCACCACCCCTACACTCCCCACAGTATCAACCAGGGAGGAGGAACCACAACTGGCAAGGCAAGAAGGTCTTGAAATTTCTCGGGCAACCACCCACCCCGAAAGAAAAGAGAAGAGACAGAGGCCAGGTCTGAAAACCTCCACAGTATGGAACCACTCCAGAACACAGCTCTCCCTATTAGAACTACAGGTTCTGCAAAAAGGCCTCACTTTCGTCCCCCAGGGTTGGTCCAGTCTCCCAAAAACGATAACAGACCTACAACTCTTCACGAGGAAACTTCAGCTAAAGCTACATTTCTACCAACATAGTAAAAAAGACCAGCCTCAGGACCACAAGACCGTTCCGACTATTAAATTAAAAAAAACAAGCAACTTCTGCCCCCCTCCCAACCCGGTCACCCCTCCCAACCCGGTCATACAAGCTTTTCAGGACAAGTGTGAACTTGAGATCAGGTCTCTCTCATGCAAACGGAGGAAGAAAAGGATTTTTAACAACAACAAGGAAGAATTTGCAGCCCTCAGACAACTCAGCTCAGACCCTTCGAGAAGGGTCATGAAGGCTGACAAGGTTTGGGGGATACTAGTGACAGACACCACCTCCTACAATGACAAGCTCCACGGTATGCTCAATGACCACCGGTATTATGACAGTGTAGATCACAACCAAGTGCTGACAGCCTATGAGGACATCAGAACAGAAATCTCGAGGTTAGAGGATATGGACCTAACTGACGAAGGGCTCACATAATTCTTCTCCATCCACCACCCGAGGATTCCCCAGTTCTTTGGGATACCAAAGCAACACAATAACCTGGCAGACTCTCCATATAGACCTGTAGTAGCCAGCGGAGGGTCCGTCACAGAAACCATAGCTCTCTACCTGGACTTCCACCTAAAACCTCTTGCAGAAAACAACAGGTCCTTTATTTTAGGCTCTATGGACTTCCTCAACAAGATCAAGGACATAGCCATAGACAGAGACTGGATCCTGGTCACCATTGACGTTGGAGTCCCTTTACATGGTACTCCCACATGACTTCTGCATTGCAGCCATGGCTGAAACCTACATGAAGGACCAAACGGCCATACCAGGGGAAGTGGACCACCTTGGGTAGGCTCCTCTCCCTGCTCCTCAAGAACAATTTTTTCCACTTCAATGGGCACTACTATCACCAGAGCACTGGGATCGCTATGGGAGCGGCTATGGCCCCGAGTTTGGCAAACACGGCACTAAGGAAGTGGGAAGCAGGACCACATATACAATTCCACCTTTTTTTTAACAACATAGCGTGCTACTACAGGTTTATCGATGACATTTTCCTGGTTTGGAAGGGTAACCAGGTTGAACTGGAGGAATTCCTCATTTATATCAACACCACCACCGCATTCCTGCATTTTACCAGCAAACAAAGTACAGTGGAGATCGAATTTCTGGATCTTTACCTGAGGAAGAAACAAGGCTCCACCACACTGACACACAACCTCTATCAAAAACCCACTAGGGTAAACTTTTTTTTCTGCACGCCACCAGTATGCACCCCTTCAAACAGAAGGTGAGTGTTATTAAATCGCAAGGGATCCGTACAGCATGGGTCTCCCAGGACCTGATGGATTTCTTGACCAACATTCGAAAGCTACAAATGGACTTTTTAGCCCGAGGCTACTCAGAAGGGCTAATCAACAGGATCCTCGACCCCATCATCAGCCAGCGCCAACTTGGTGCCCCTAGGGCTCTAACTGACACCAGGATCCAGACCACCCCAGAAACTAGATTCCAGTTCAACTGCATCCTGGACTTCTCTATGGACTACAAAGACATCATCCAGATCGTAATGGACAATTGGCCCATTATCACAAATAGGTCTTTTGGCCATATTTTTCCAAAGAAACCCTCCTTCACAGCTAGAAAAGGGAGAAGCATTAGAGACTTTCTGAAACACCCCTGCCAAGTTAAACTTGACAACCCTGGTACCTTTGCCTGCAGTGAGCCTCCCTGCCACTACTGTAGACACATGAGCGGTGCCGCAGGCTTTTTCTGCCCCATGGCAGGAGACACTACACATCTAATGTCAGAGGCGACTGCAATGTCAAAGGAGTGGTTTACAGGGCAGCGTGCACCAAATGCAACGCTTTCTATGTGGGCAAGACGGTCAACTCCCTTAAAACAAGGATAGCAAAACACCTGCATGACTTAAAATATTTGAAAGTGACAAACCAGCTGGCAGTGCATGCTCTCAGGAACCTAGGACACAATACGTTCAAATTTCATGTTCTTGAACACATCCCTAAATCCCCACTTGGCGGGGACCACAACTCGCTGCTTGAGAAGAGGGAACTCGAGTGGCAAATACGTTTGCAGGCAAGGAAAAGACCAGGTCTTAACTATGCAGAATCTTTGACCCCAGTCTTGTATCTCAGAAAGATACAACACTGTATACCACAACCTCTGCGCCTGGACCTCTAAAAGATTTACCGACGAAATGTTACCTTTTGTGCAACAGCCAGTTTTGATCTCACCAGTCTACCTCCAGCCCATGGTCTGATACTTCCCCTGGCAAATTCAAACTCATTTGTTTTTGGTCAATGGTTCATTTATATATATATTTTTTTGTCTTTCATGTTTTCTAAAATGGTTCAGTATTACTGCTTTTTCGGGTCTTTCTAGCTTTTCAGGTTACATATCAGGGCCTTTTTAAGATTTTTTTTTTTTAATTAACAGCCCTCATTCAGTTCCATATCTTTATACATTAGTTTCTATTGATATCCATTATCTAAGAATTTTTCACTATTTTGTTTCTCTTTTTAGTTTCTGTATCTTATTTTTTGGATATCTAGCCTGGTTCTTATTTTATGGTTTTCTAGCCTGTTTCTTATTTTACATACATGTTCTTGCTATTTCTCTAGTACGCTCGGCTTTGCTTATTATGCTCTTTTAGGTCGTCCACCATCCTGACAAAGATTTCGAAAAGTGTAGCCTAACAATGTATTTTACCAGCAAGGGTTGACTTTTTTCCAACAAGACTATTTGTAGTTAACTACATTTTTTTTAGCTAATTTTAGCTAATCTCCGAACTACACTATTGTAGGTTTAGAGTGATTCTACTAACCACATATGAGCTGGCTCAGGGTATCTAACCTATCAGATTGTAAGGTGTGATGTCAAGTTGTCGTGCCCAATCACAATAAAGGTTTTTTCACCCACACTTGATTGGCTCCCACTGACACACCCCCAGGTACTCTTATAAAAGGAAATCCTCAGGATCACTCTTTCCATTAAGGAACTATGGTTCGATGGTGATTCTACTTCTGGTACTGTTTACTTCAATAAAGTGCGACCTTCTAGAATCTGAACTTCAAGTACGTTGATTTTTTTGCCACCACAGCGAGCATAACTCCTTAGCTGAGCCACATTTACCTTGTTTTGCCTGTTTTTCTGTGCGTTTCATCTTTGATTTCTAGCTGCCACACTAGCGGTTCCATTCACCAATCGACCTGACCAGCCGGAACTACGACCTGTATACGAAGCCTTTCTAAAGGCTTTACTCAGCCTTCAACCACAAGCGCTCGGGTACGCACAGTCTTTCTCAAGGCTTTACCGGTAGCCCAGCTTCTTCACTGACATCCCACCGTACCTTAATTAAGGCAGTCTACCTGGTCATTCATTTGTTCTTGGCTTCCCTAGGGTATTTTATTCGTGGACATTTTTCCTCCTCTGCATAGGAGCTTGAATACCCTGATCCCACAGACAATCATTTTCCTGTTTGAATAATGCACTGGGAAATCCAATGAGCAATCGCCACTTTACAAACTGGCTTCCCTAAGAAGGGTTTTGATTAAGAAACAAACAACTGATCAGATTTACAAAAGGATTTTGTCCTGTGCAAGTAGAATCACAATTGCCTGTGTACATCCAGCAGATGTAATATGCTCCCTTATTCTGGAAATGAGGAAAAAAAGACAGAAGACTGATAGTCTGATTAATACCGGCTTCTGATGCCACCTTGGGAAGGAAGGGAGAATTAGTGCGCAGGGGAACCCTGTCCTTATGAAAAATCATGTAAGGAACTTTGATGGCTAATGCTTGAAGTTTCGACACCCTCCTGGCAGACATAATAGCTACCAAAAAGGCAGTCTTCCAAGACAGATACTGCAAATCTACCGAAGTTGCAGGCTCAAAGGGAGGGGAGACTAGAGCCTGAAGTACAAAAGTGAGGTCCCATGGAGGTGTAGGATCCTTCACCGGGGGTCTTAAAAGAAAGGTACCTTTAAGGAAGGTCTGGCAAAGTCTGGAAGACGTTAATGAACACATTTTCCCCCACGTGAAAATTAAAAATGGCAGCCAGCTGTGCTGGACTTTGACAGTGGAGTAACTAGCACCTTGCCAAAAGATCCCTGCCAAAAACCTAATATTGCGGAGACAAGAGCTGTAAAGGGATCCAAATCCCGCTGAGGCCCATATGGAGAACCGTTTCCACTTGCTACGATATAACTTTCTGGTGGATGATTTGTGAGCAGTCACCAAAATGGTTTTAACAGGAGAGGATAAACTGGGAGTCCTAATAATCAAGGAAACTGGAGCAGCAAAGCAGTGAGTGTCAAACTGTCTAGGTCTGGGTGAGGAATCCCCAAGGGATGCAAAATGAGATCCGGATCCAAGATCCATGCTGGAAATACTAGGTGAGATGAAAGGGAAGGAAAACAGACTTGGCGAGGCTAAAATGGGGCAATGAGGATCACTGTGTTCCCTCAGCCTGTGCGCTTTCTGAAGAAACTTCTAAATGGGAGGTAACCCGGTGGGGGAGTGGGGGCAGGCATAAAGATGATCGGGAGGCCAAGCTTGAACCAATGCGTCTGTGGGGGCTTCTCCCTGAGGGGGGTTCAGAGCAAAGAACTCGCTGCATTTTGCATTGAAAGGAGACGGGAAGAGATCACAGCAAGGATGTCCCCATTGAGGAAGATCTGCTCTGCTACTGAAGGATTCGGGCACCACTCATAATGCATCATGACAGTTCTGCTGAGCCTGTCCGCTAGAATGTTGGACCATCACAGGATGTGCGTTGCCACCAGAAAACAGCTGGTGGAGATTGCCCATTCCCTCATTCTCATGGCTTCGCAACAAAGGGGATAAGATCTGGTTCCTCCTTGTTTGTTGACATACCAGACTACCACCATGTTGTCTCTCTGAATCTCAATAGTCCCTAGAGGAAGATGGGCATGAAGGGCCTGCAACGCCAGAAAAACCACCCTCATCTCCAGGACGTTGATATGCAAACTGGTCTCAGATGGGGTCCACATGCCTTGGACTGTTCTTCCCAAGCAATGCTCCCCCCCCAGCTTGAAGGCGGCCGAGGTGACTGAGGTTTTGGGAAAGGATGGAAGGAAGGGGCGTCCCCTGACAAAGTCCGGAGAAAGAACCCACTACTGAAGAGAGTCCCTGCAAACCCAGGAGATACGGACCAGATGGGATAATGGCAGATCTAACAGAGGCCATTGCACTGCTAGAGTCCACTGCAGAATTCGCATATGTAGCTGTGCAAGGGTTAGTAGACTGATCGTGGCCGCCATGGACCCCAGCACCCTCAGAACTGTCTCTGCTGTGGGAAACTGAGCCTAAAGGATATACAAGACATGAACCCTTAAACTGTGTACCCTTCTCTGGAGTGAGGTAAACTTTCATTTGAATAGCATCCAAGCGAGCCCCAATTAATTCTTGGGTCTGAACAGGGGCCAGTGACGACTTGCTGAGACTGATGGTGATGCCCAGTCTGTTCACTAACAGGAAATAATCCCTGGCTCGGCAAAGCAGATGCTTGGTGGGGGCAGCAAAGAGCCAATCGTCCAGGTAAGGGAAGACCTGAATGCCTTGAAGCCTCAGGTGAGCCACTACAACTGCCATCACTTCAGTGAACACACTGGGGGCTGTGGTGAGACAAAAGGGGAGGGCTCTAAACTGATAATGACTGGCCCTCAGCCAGAAGCGGAGAAACCTCTGAGAGTGCCTGTCCATCCTGATATGATAGTACACGTCCTGGAGGTTGATCAAGCACATCTAATCTCTGGCCTACAGGTAGGGTAGGATGGACTGAAGAGTGACCATCCGGAATTTCATCGTAGCTACTGACAGGTTCAAGGTGGATAGATCCAGAATGGTTCTTAAGTTCCCCGTCTTCATTAGCACTAAAACCTGGAATAAATGTCTGATCTGGATTGATCTGGGGGTACAGGTTGGATGACTCGTTTTCTTAGCAGTTTTCCAACTCCAGAGCTGCTACCTCCCTTTGCACGACTGGGATGTCTGGAAGGTGATTCAGTGGGAGAGGTGATTTGGTGAACGGGAGGGAATAACCTCTGGATATAATTTGTAACACCCAACAATTTGTTGTTACGGACTCTCATGCTGCTGGGTGTAGCAACAGACCACCCCGGACTGCCTCCAGAACCAAGTCGGGCAGCCCCTCAGGGCTGATGCACGGGTCTGTCCGAGAATGGTTCTCGAAATCCAAAGTTTCTCGGACACCCTCTGCCTCTACGATGGCATTTATAACCCCCTGTGCTTCTGGGGGAAGATGAGCCCCAAGTGTCCCAGGAAAATGCCGAGACTTCCAGAATCACATCTTCTTCATCCCTCACGGATTCCTAAAAAAGGACCTATGAGGTGGGGAGAAGTTGATCCAGACAGCAGACAGTGTCTTCCCATCCTTCGCACTCTGGACCAAGATCTCATGAACTGACTTCCCAAACAGGGAAGAACAATCATAGGGTGCATTTGCAAATGATGCCTTGAAGGGTTCCGAGAATTGGCAAAGCCAGAGCCAGGCGTGGCACCTCACAGCAATGCCAGAACCAGCTGCTCTGGTGGCTCCCTGCATAGCATGGGATAGAGGACGCATGGCCATATCTGATACTGCCTTGACAATGACCATCTGAGCAGAGAACATCACCTTGCCCTCCGCCCAACTCCAAGGGCGACTCAGTGACTTCCTTGACTAAATCTCACTGCAGCCAAATAACGTGCGCCATATAGTTCAGTGCCCTTATAATAAAGGTCGCCGAAGCGTACATCTGATTCCCTAGATGGTCCATAGAGCTCTCTTGCGTGAGCTCTTTCCTTCATGGCAGCTGCCACCACCATAGCATCTACCGGGGACCCCTTATTCCAACAAGTTCTGTCTGGTGGGGGACTAAGGATCTTATCGGGGCGCTTGGGGATGGGCTCTACGGTATCCGGTTCCTTCCATGCCTAAGATGTTATCAGGTCCACAAGACACCCAAGAAGTAGATGGGCCTGTGCCAAATGCCTCGAGGAACACTGATTTGTCCGAGGTCGGTTTTTGGGCAAACCAACCCCCCCGGTGAAAGAGTTCCATGATATCTCCAAAGGAGACATCCTTGGGGGGTGATGCGGGGAACCTTCCCCTTCCTCCAAGTCAGTGTCTTCGGTTAGGAACTCCGGAGAGGAGTCCAGGTGCCTCCTTTTGCACGTCCATTTGCGAGGAACCTCCTCAGTGGGCACCTCTGGGAGGAACTCGCAAACCTCTTGCTGCTCCCCCAGAGGAGCTTCCTGAGGCAAACCATGCACAGACTGTCCCTGAGATGGCAGGAAGGTTGGGACCATACTCAAAACAAGGGAAGGCAGGGCATAGTCTGATAATTTGATGGTTAAAGGCCTCAAACTCGAGAGAACTGACTTCACCATGTCATAAGGCCAACGAGGAGCAGACTTCCTGAGAAGTGGCAATAGAAGCTATCCCCCTTGGACCCGACTGGTGAGTCGGAGCAAATGTGCCGAAGGGAAGCCTGTACTCAGACAAACTCAAAGCCAACAGCGTCCCTTCAAATCTGACACAGAGGATATGGCTCCGAGAGATCAGATCAGACACCCTCAAGGGAATGGCCGGCATCGAGGTACAAGGTACCATAGGTACCAACCCCCCCGAGAGTCCTCAGATCTAAAGGCTCTGAAACCGAAGGTTGGATCAGAGGAGGAGTTATTGGAGTGAAGAAGGTCTGCGAGCTTCCCGCTCTGGAGGGAGAGGGGGCAGGCAAGACTCCCCACCTGGACCTGGGTACGGATGACCTTCCGCATCATCCTTTCCATCTCTGCCTTGTCAAGGCTCCAGGACAACTGAGAGGAGGCGGCCACCGACACCGGCCGAGATTGCCAATGAGGGGAAGCCCTAAGAGGAGACCAGAACACCTCCAGCTTGGGGGAGAACCTGGGAGAGTGCAGCCAGAGAGTATTCGGCCTGGTGGGAGGCTTAGTTTTAGGTGGAGGCCCAGCTGGAGCCAAACGGTCCGGCAACCGCTTCCTAGGTCTGCCCTTTTTGTGGTGTCTTTCTCCTTTCACAGACCTCTTGGCTTGAGTTTGAGTCCTGGAGGCCTGGGAAGAAGAGGCAGAAGCAGAAGAAGCAGTAGTAGCAGAGGGCGAAGCCAGGGGTACAGGGGCTGCCGTCCCAGAGGAAGGAAGCAATCCCTTGAGGATGAGCTTATCCCTCCTATCCTTACGGGCCTGCGGGTTGAATCCCACACAAATTGGACAGGGAGTAAGCAGATGAGCAGCACCCAGGCAAACTACGCATAGAGTGTGGGCATTGGCTGGGGAGAACTTATGGCCACACACTGTGCATTTTCTAAACCCTGGTTTAGGGGTCTCAGGCATACTCCTAACCATAAAGCAGGTGCACACACACACACACACACACACACACACACACACACACACACACACACACACACACACACACACACACACACACACACACACAATTCAGAAAGAAGAACTGGGCCGAAAAGGGAAACAACCCCCCCACCCCCAACGCCAAACACAGATAGGGAAGGTAGGATAGAAAGAAGAAATAACAGCACAGAAAGATAGAAAAAAGTGACCCAAAAACTACTCACTTACCAAAAAAATCACTCAGAGCTCAGACCATGAAGCTAGCTGTTTCAGCAGCAAATGAAATCTGAAGGGAAGGAGGAGACATGGGGCATTATGGGTAAGGGGAGGAGCCTGGCCGTGTCAGATCCGATTCAGATCCATAGACCCATAGGTTAAAGACCAAATGAAGTCAACTACTTCATATCATACCATAACAGTAGATGCCCTACTAAATCACTGTTGCAGGATTCCAAGCAGATGGGTTTTCACCACTGACGTCTGGCCAGAGTACCAAAGCTCAACCTTTCCTGGAGCAAACATCTGATGTATGACCTCAGCTCACAAGTGTAGGGGCATATAGGCAAATATACCAGACCACTACCATGTTGACCAAATGAATTGCAACCGACCCCAGAGGGAGGCAATCCTGAAAGGCTTGCAACATTAGGAGGACTGCTCTCATCTCTAAGAAGTTTATGTACAATTTGGTCTCTACAGATGACTACATCCCTTGAACTGTTCTCTCCTGGAAATGCCCCCCCACCCCAACAGGGGAGCCTCTGTGGTCACCGTGGCCTTGGACAGAGGGAGTGAAAAGGGCCTGCCTAGAATGAGAACCTGAGACTGAAGCCACCAATGATGGTGCTGTCTGCACACTGATGTAAATTTTATGGACATGATCATAGGTTGAGACAGAACGGACCACTGAACCGCCAAGATCCACTGTAGAACTCGCATATGGTACCTTGCTAATGGCATAAGGTTTATGGCCATGACCATGGATCCTAGGGTCCAAAGAACCAACTGGACTGGAGGATTCGAAAGATTTAAGACTTGCATGACCTGCTCCCGGATCAGCTATACACAAGCTAGGAGGTAATGTTGCAATCTCTGAGACAAAGTCTAGCTAAACTCCCATGAACTCCAAGTTCTGCGTCAGAACCAGATTTGACTTTAAGAGGTTCACCGAGTAGGACATATCAGATGGCTTGTGACAGTCAATACTGTGAGCAGCCAATCTTAGAAGTACGGAAACACCTGGAATCCCTGCAGCCTCAGTTCAGCTGCCACCACTGCCATACTAAACAGTCGGGGGGGGTGTGGCAAGTCCAAAGGGCAGGGCTCTGAACTGGTAATGATTGGCTCCTAATCGGAAGGGAAGGTGTCTCCTCAACTGCCTATCTTGATGTAATAGTAGGTGACTTGGAGGGCCAATGAGCACATCCAGTTGCCCTTGTGTAACAGGGGCAGAATGGATTGAATAGTGACCATCTGGAACTTGGACTTCTTGACTGATAGAGTCAACTCGCTGAAGTCCAGAATAGGACACAGATCCCCGGTCTTTTCTTGCACTAAAAAGAAGAGAGAGTAGTAAGTTCCAGATCCTCTTTGTCCTGCTAGGACCTCTTGGATGGCTCTTTTTTGAAGTTGTAATACTTCCATGAAGGCCAACTCCCTCTGGCAGGGTGGTACACTGGAGAGATACCTTCATGTTAGAGGAGGAAAAAAGGGAAAGAAAGAACCCCTGGAAACGATGTTTAACACCTACTGAACAGAGGTATTCTTTGTCCAGGTTATGGAGTGAAGTGAAAGATGACCCCAGATTGCCTCCAGGGACTATTGACAGGAAGGTTCTCTGGAGCCCTGATATTGCGGAACCCCCCCCCCCCATGCCTCTAGGATATCTGCCATTGAATCCTCCTCTCCTGCATCTGGAAGAGGAATCATCAGGAGCGTCCTGGAAGGAAGACTGTGACTTTGAAAACCGCAGCTTCTTAGCTCCTCCTTGGGTCTTGGGAAATTATCTCTGAGGAGTAGAAAACTTGACCCCAACCATGGACAAAGGTTTCCCTTCCTGCTCACTATGAGTCAGAATGTCTTTCACAAAAGATCCAAAGAGGGTGGACCCATCATTGGTAAAAGAGCTTTGAAGGGTTGCACAAACCTGCATAGTTGTAACCAAGCATGCCGCCTTACAGCTATGCCGGTACCTGCTGCTTGAGAACTAGCTTCCACAGCATTGGAAATTAACCTCATTGAGGAATTAGTGAGGGACATCAGAGTAGAGAGCATGGGAGACACCTTCTTGAGGTCCTCCTCCGGCAACAACTCTGTAAGGGAAGTGGTGAGTTCTTTGACAAAGTCCCTTTGAAGGCAGGTGGGGGGAGGACACCCAGAAAATAGATGGACCCGTCCTGAAAGCCTTCAAGAACATGGACTCCTCTGAAGACTGGAATTGGGGAGACCATCCGCCATTTTGCCTAAGAATCTCAAGGATGTCCCCAAAGGAGACATCGGGTGAAGATCTGGGGGACCCATCTCCATCAAGGTCCATGCCTTCTTCTGAGGGACTCCATGGGTGAGACCAAGTGCCTCCTCTTGCACTTTCCCTTACGAGGTGCCTCCTTCATGGGGGGGGGCTCTGGGGAGGACATGGAAGATGTGGGGACCCTGTGTGGGGAGCAAAGCCCCTGAAGGCTAGCACAATAGGCCTCATCACCCAAGTAGAGAAGGGTAAGGATGGACCCAAAGGAGCAAGAATGTTGCACCAGTCCTGGAGAAGGTCCTCTCTACCACCCTGAAGGTCAACAGGCTGGAAGAGGTCGCACCCCATTCCAAGAGGGCAAAGCCGCCCGTAAAGGAAAAACAGACCCCGACAGCCCCATGGCCCCCAGATTATAGCAGTCCCAAGCTGTCTAGGTCCAAGGCCCCCAGGGGTAGGGATCAGTCCAAAAGGCCCAGGTCAGACCCCATCCCCAGGGAGCCGATGCCAACAGCTCTGGCTCAGGGCCCACTCTGATCACAGGACACAGCAGGCCAGGGGCCGTGATGGAGTCCAGGAAAAGGGGATACTTGACATTATCAGGATCTTACTGCAGGTATCTGGGACCCGAGATTCTGAAGACCGTGGAGTCAGAAGAGGAGAATGGGGAGCTGGGATTGGAGAGTCTCCTCTAGCCGGGTGGGCTGGGGATGCCAAAAGCCCCAACTTTACCTGGGCTTTGAGGAAGCTCCTAATCATCCTGTCCATATCCAATGGTAACAAGCTTCTGGATGATCTGGAGGAAGTGGATGAGTGGGTAGACTTAACTGGGGGGATCCATTTAAGTCTACTTTCTGGAGTTCGGCTCTTATGACCAGGAGCCAATGATAACAAATGTCTGGAGGATCTAGGCAAAGCTGAATTGTCTAACTACAGGAGGACCCGACATGCCTGTCAGATCCATAGGTCGAGAGGTAGAAGCAATTGGATCCAATTAACTTGTCAGATCCAAGGCTGGTCTGGCCTTGACTGGATCCGAGAGCTTCCGATCCGAAGAGGCCCCTATTTCCGGTAGAAGTGTCCAAGGATCTGAGATCAGAAGATCTCGGATCCAATATAGCCTGGGGTCGGATCTGAAGATCTAGGATCTGCCAGCCTAGGATTTTTGAAGAGGAAGCCTCCAAAGTAATTGAAGGGGACTTCTGTTGAAAATCCAAAGAAGAGGTCTTAGGGGGAAGAAGAAACATAAGAACCCCCTGCACCATGCCTTTGAGTAATAATTTACTGCGGCGCTCCGTTAAGGCCCTGGGATTGAATGCGGCAAAAACGTCAGATTCAACCTCCAAGTGAGGAGACCCTACACAATAAAAGCACTTCTCGTGTGAGTCAGAATTGGGCATCTTCCGACTGCACTAGGAGCTCTTCTTAAACTCTGAGGGTTTCTCAGACATAACCAAAAAGTTTAAACACCAAACTATGAAAAACATACACAAACACTACTCTAAGAAAAGAACACTCAAGAATAAGTTTAGGAAAAAAGGCGCCAAACACCTAACCTACAAAAGGGGAATAACATGACTAGCCAAACAGCTAGGTTGTCTAAGGGAGGGGATGTAAACAGAAGACAACTTCTAAAAACTAAAGCTTAAACCAAGTTGAAAGTAAATTTAAAATGCACTTATCTGTCACTACCCAAGGTAGAGCCAAGGATCATGTCTATAGCAGAATGCGGCAAATGGCATCTGAGGGTTAGAGGGCGGCAGGGGATTTTGGGAGAGGGAGGAGCTTAAGCCTTGGATCTGTCTAAGCTAACAGTTGCTGGCTCGGATCTGATGTGAGAAGTAATGAAATGGATAACATCAGATCCTGTTTGGAATATAGCAACAGTGATCTCAGTCACAACAGGTTAGGATATAATTGAGTGGCAAAACTACTACACTGCACCAGCTTCCTCATTTTCCTCACTGGTCTTGAATATTAGCTGGGTAGATTTGTTTGGTAGACCTAGTGAACACAGGAACTGGTATTAGTTGATGGCTAGCTGCAGGGAGAACAAAAGGATGTGACCATATTGTATCTTGCAAAATGAGTATGGATAGACATTCCGAGTTCTGTTATGTCACTATGGGAGAGCCATGGCTTGCTGGATATTTGGATTTGAGTACTCAGTTATGCACACACGATTGTGGCTATTTCTACATATATACGAGAGGGTGACAAGGACATGCAAGGTGCGAATGTTTGTTAGCATGAACACCATACATTTGGTACATACTTCACTCCTTTTACTGCTTTTGAAGTTGTTAATCATCAGCTGTGGACTTGCACTTATGAAAAATGGTAAGAGCTATATTAACTAGCAATTCTATGTAATCAGAGATACTATCACAGGACACACACACGCACACCCCTATGGACAATTGGAAGGATCATCAACTCACCTACAGAATGTCTTTTAGATATAGAAAAAAACTGCAGCTCATGGCAAAAAAAAAAAAAATACCCAGGGAGGTTTTGCAAGCTCTCAATCGGAAGGCTCCCCATCTGAGAACTGAACTTGTGCACTGTGAGGCAGCTATGCTAACTATTAAAACCACAGCCAAAAGCCTAAAGGGCAGCAAGAGCAGATAACATCAAGTGCCCATAAACTTATGTCTTTTAGGTCTAAACATTAATGTTTATAAAAATTAATTTTTGTGTTCTATGCGACATAAAACTACACTAAGGAGGAGTGACATTTAAAAAAAAAATCCATCTGTTGAAAAGCCCTGCTTGCTTTGTTAAGGGCAGCTTGCACCTCTCCCTTCCAAGGCTTCGGCATACTGGCTAAAGTCTTAGCTGCACCCATAATGCCCTTTTAAGCAGAGTCCAGAAATGAAACCACCCAAAGTAAAAGAAAATGAATGAAAGACAAGATCATATCAAGATGCCTCTGCTCAATCCAGGAGTTTCAGTAACAAAATGCTTTACGTTGAGGCCTCCTGTATCCGAACAGAATCTGAGTGTGTGTGTTTGTATGTAATCATGAAAACCTTCTTAATTGTTCAGATAAGTATACCCGGGTTTTGTGCCTTCCATACCTTTAGACTCAATGGCAACTGTGGTGGAGTCTCCCTATATGATACAAACCACATTATCTCTAGGCAAGTTCCTAGAGACTCAACTTTCATAGAACGCAAGCACTAAATAGGACCAATTATCAGCTCATAGCCTGTTACAGGAACCCTTCTAGGTCCCTGAAATGAAGTTCTTAAATATACCTAAAATATTCTCATAAGCAAAACTGAGTTATTCTGGGAGATCTTAACTACCCCTTAATAAACTAGAACACCTATACTTCAAATGAAGAATATGCCCAAAAACTCCTAGATTTAATAAACAGAAACTTCATAGAACAGACAGTTAACTCACTAAAGGTCAAAATATTCTACACCTGGTCTTACAAATACATTTGCATGTGCCATTCCCCTGATACCTCCCTCTCCAATTAAGCCAATCATAAACTGGTAACTTTTACTTTTTCTCAAAACCAATAAATGCAAACACCATGGAATTCAGTGATTTCAAACATAAATCTCCAACTATAGTATGATGTCACCAAATTTACATGCAACAGTTTCACTTAAGATATTGATACAGCAAGTAGCAACATGAAGAAAATAAAAATCTATGCTCGCTTACATATATGCAAATATATCCCACATAGATCTATATACATCTGGAAATTTAAGAGCAAACCATCCTGATGTTTCACAAACATTAAAAAAAAATATACAGCAGAACAAATGACTCTCTTATCAAAGTTAATATTAAGAACAAAGAACTTAAAAAATACCATTAGGAATACCAAAGCAGCCTATGAAAGTACAGCTGTACAAGTAAACTTACCATAACAGTATATGTTCAAGTGATCAATGCTTCATTAGCCTTAGCTATAAGGGTTATATCCTGCCAAAAGTACATCTGGCCAGCTTCCAAAGCTTCAGGGCACCTTCCAACTGCCCAACTGCAGCTCAACTTGAAGTGACTGAAAGACAAGTTTGGGCGCCAAGCCCTTCAGAGCTTTCTTTCCGACTGGCAGGGACACAGAGTCCTGACATGACAATTCTAGGAACAACAAAGAATAAAAGTCTTCACCCTGAAATCAAAGTTTAAATCAACTGTACTAGAAGTAGTGAATGTAGTAACTGGATAAAACAATTGGAACTCCGGATCTTTAGAAAAGGGTAGGACAAATAACCTAGAAAAAATGGGAACTGTAGCCGCAATACATACAGGGGAGGAATGAGGTTTAAAAGAAGGCAGGATTTAAATGAGCTACATAATGTCTGACTGACAATGAATGGGAAGATAAGTGATGTATAAAGTTTGCAACTAATTACGTCAGTATGGTTTGTGATGTATAATACTCGCAACTAAAATTATGTAAATATGGTTTGTTTTCATGATGTAAATGAATTAAGCTTGTGGTAAATGCCCTGGGCCATTTCTAAAAGAAGGAAGAACCATAGTTGCCTAGGGCAGAAGGCAGTCACCCCAATAACTTTGGCAGATTCCTTCTGAATCTTCAGAACTACCCCCGATATTAATGGAAAGGGTAGAAAAGCATACAGGAACATTCCTGTCCAAGAGAAAAAAGGCATCTGTCTTCCAGGCCCTCTTGCACGGAGTCCTGGAAAAGAATCTTGCCATTTGATTGTTCAAGAGAGGAGGCAAAGAAGTCTACTTGGGAATTCCTTACAGATGGATGAAATCTTCAAAGACACGCCTGATCCAGTTGCCAATTGGGAGGATCTGCTCTGGTCCTGCTCAGCTTCTATGCAACACAGTTCTGCTCTGACAGAACCTAGGATGCCTGAAGAGTGAGACTGTGCCAAGAAGCTGTATCTCAACTTAACATGGTTAGTCTGCTAAAGTGGTATGACCTAGTTCTCACTTGTTTGCTGATATACTCACATGATTGTGGTATTGTCTGGAACAACTTGAAGAGGTCCTAGGACCATAAATGATTTACAGAGTTGACTGCCCTGATCAAGGCAAACATTTCTTAGATATTTATGTGCCCGCATCTGTCCTTGGTGTCTCACACATTATGCACTTTTAGCCCTCCTAAAACTGCTCCCCAAGCAAAGTCCAAAGAGTCTGTGGTGACTGCTTTGGAACACAGATGGAGAAGGGCAGACCGGGACTTAAGAATATGTTAGGTCTCCACTAAATTACTTCTCTTCTGACAAACCTCTGCACTAGGATGTAAAAGACAAAGGGTGTTGATACTAGGACCAAAGAAACTTCAGACACTACTGCATCATTTTTATGTGGAGTCTTGCCAGAGGTATCATGAGAATCAAAGAAGCAATGACATCCAAAATATTGAGGTATTCACTTGCAGTGACTGAAGTTTGACTGGAAAACCTTAGAAACAGATCTATGTTTTTCTGCGAAAGAAAACCACTTTGAACTGTGTCTCTAGTTTACATTCTAGGACCACAATCTTGTGTGAAGCAGTCAAGAAAGACTTCTGAATGTTCTCTTGGAATCCCAGCTTGTGTAAGAGCTCCATCACCCAAGGGAGAAATTCCACACACTTTTGAACAACACTTCCCAAAGATAAGCAAGTCATCTAAATATGGAAAAATGCGGATACCTTATAGCTTGCAATGAGCTACAACTGGAGCTAGACACTTTGTTAATACTCTTGATGCATTGGATTGTGCAAAGGACAAGACAGAGAACTGATAATGTGATCCAGACACAAAAAAACTCAAGAAAAATTTCCAGTCTGAATGAACAGGGATGTGATAAACATCTTCATAGTGTTACCGGGAGACTTGAAAGAGGAAGAAGAGTTAATATGTTGTGAAGAGACATCATTTTGAATTTTGGTACCAACACAGTTTTAGGAAAGATTGTCGCAGAACTACGCTCCAACTATTTTCATTCTTTGGCACTATCATCATCCTTGAATAAAAACCCTTCCCCACTTAGGAAAGAAGAACTGGTTCTACCACTTCTTGGGGCACCATGTGATGAAGAACCACAGGAAACAAGTGTCTGATCTGGAGAATGAGGAATGACCTCTAGAAAGGAGAAGTTTACTTCCAATGCCGACTGCAACTTTGAAATGATCCTCAGAAAATGGGAGTTTGTCTTTCTTGAATAAAAAAAAGTCACCAAGGTGCTAGCCAGAGTCATGAAGTATCTTGTATAGTCAGACTTGAACTGTCCTTAGTTTTGGGAGGGTTGAGGCTTCTTTTTGGAACCCCCTTGCCATTATTTTTTCTTAAACATTTAGTTTACCTGCATTTTGAGACTGTTTATTCATATTTTTCCCAAACTGGATATAGAATCAGAAAATTTTGAACAGGAGGGCTATAAATTCTTAGAAATTCCCCTGGACCAGCTACCCCCTTTCATCAGACTTTCTGATCACCTCTGCAGCAGAGGGGCCAAAAACTAAATCTGCATCCAAAGAGGAATTTAAAATATCATTTTTGACATCATCTGGGAGGTTTTAAGAATGCAGCCAAGCAACCTTTCTCAAAACAGTACCAGTGGCCATAGCCCTGGAAGAAGTATCAGTCATACACACACACTGTAAACAACTAGTAGTGACCTGAACAATAGAATAAGCTAAACCATTTAAGGCCAATTTTTTTCTCATAAGAAGAAACAGCACATAAAACAGTCCTCACACATTCACAATCGGAACAAACTTAACATACAAGCCTTAACATTCAAAATTCAAAGTTGCATAAATATATGCTTCCCTCCATACTTATCAATAATACTTTCAAGCTTCATCAGAAAGAGTAGGATTAGAATTAAGAGTATAGCAGCAGTGGGATCAAGTAAAGCTATAGCTGTTTTGTCAGCTTTGTGAATACTGTATAAAAACTTAAAGACTGAGGAACTTTATACATTGTATCTGCTCTTTAAGCAGCAGCTGGTGACTATCAGGAAAATTGTGGGCAGTAGCTCACACATGCACTAAAGCAGACAGAACAAAAGAAATGGGGAGTGATTCTGGAAATTCTTTAACAACTCATTGTACTTCTGTGAGGGACTGAGAAACCTTAGTGTTCTCTCACTGAAAAACTGGTACATTCTGAAAACAGTCTCAGAGAAGTTGAAATCCTCACAAGGAGCATCAGAAACTGTGCTCTCCTATGAATCTGAACATAAAATCTGAGGAGTAAACCCTGTATCTGTCCCTTCATTTTCCTGTTCAGATTCAGAATCTTGAATCTCTTCAGGAAAAGAGGTACCTCTTTCTTTTACCAGAAACTACTTCATAAGCACCACCAACAGCCTGAATTAAAACTGAAGCCAGACCAAGTAAACTACTCCCTGTTTAATTAAATATGAGGAAGAGAAGTTGAAACACACTTGGTTATGTTTCATTCTGACAGGGAAAAATAAGGCCAACCATGTTACTAATAACAGCAGCAGCTTCCCCAAGGAATGGCATAGCATTCTGACACAACAGGGAAGCCTTCCCTGTTCCCTCTCCCAGGACTGGAGAGAGTGGCCCTCCTTTGTCAACTGAGGCGACTCCAATAGAAGTGGCTAACCTCTTTGGTCCATAGGGGCCTGTAGGTGCTACACCAGAGTGATCTGGGGTAAAAACATGAGTGATCTGGGCACCACGTGGCAACAAAGACTGAAGAAAATGGCGTCAGCTCCATCTTTTATACCCCTGGCGCACTGACGTCAGGGAAGAGGCGACAGCAACCGACGCCGGACCAGGACTTTGGAATTCAGGCCGGCTGCGGGTAGCCTGCCAGCAGGATAACTCGAGTAATGACTGCAACAGTGAAACATGATGAACATCTTCTAGCTTTAAAATAACTTTCCTGAAGATGAAAGGAATAAAACACATTTAAAAAATGGAAGTCTCCCCACCCCAAAGGAAACTTATCTGCCCAGCAAGGGACAGCATCAAGCTGATCATCAATCCTTAAAAGCCTTACAGTAGTGCTCTCTTGTGACAGTAAAGCTCTGAAGGGTGCTCAAACTTGTCTTTTAGTCAGTTCAGCTTGAGCTGCCTGACACTTTGAGGCTGTGGAAAGTGTCCTGAAGCTTTGGAAGCTGACCAGTTATTATATCCTTTGGCAAGACATAACCCATATAGCTAAGGCTACTGCAGCAGTGATCAATATGATTAACATCTTGGGTTTGAATTAGAAGCTTAGGATAACTGCAAATCCTTCTTTAGCATGTCAGGAAATAAAGAAACAACATCTAACACTGCTCAGAACTTATTCAAAATGGTATTACTTATTTGGATGCAGTGCACATTGTGAAAATACCTTTACCCCAGAAACAGAAGTCCAAAGCTCACTTATCCCTGAAGACCTCAGACTCCACCAGCAACACCAAAGAACATACACTGAAGATGCTTTCCAAGACTAACAAATACATCCTCCATGGGACCTGATAATATACCCAGCTGCTTTGTAAATACTACTTAAACAGGCACTGGCAGAGCCACTTCTTAATTATTCAACCTATGCCTATTCACTGGCTTTGTCCCTAAGGTTTGCTGCACAGCTGCTGTAATTCCTCTTCACAAGAGGGGTTCCCTTAACTCACCCCAGAAATTATAGGCCCATCAGTTTGACAAATCTCATCTGCAAAGCTATGGAACATGTCAAAGCCAGCCTAACTGACCTAATTAACTATTATACTGAAATATCATTAGACTAGAAGTGCACCAGCAAGGCTTTGTCAAGAGTATGTCCTATCTAATGAATCTGGTTAACTTCTTTGAAAAGTTAACAAAGGCTATAGACAGTGATCATGCTGTATAAGCAGTAGACCTTGATCTCACCAAAGCATTTCATATCATTCCTCGTGTTAGCATAATAAAAGAGCTAAATGGGCTTTAACTAGATCTCTGTGTAGTAAAATGCATAACAAATTGGCAAAAAGATAGAACCCACACTGAGAGGGTACAGAGTGCTTGCACCAAGAACATAAAGGTAATCAGTGGTACTCCCCAGGGCTCGGTACTCGGACTTCTGTTTGATAACTACTTTAAAAATCTCCATATCAGGAGACAAAATTTCTGGTTAACAAGGTTTGCAGAAGACTGTAAACTAGGTGTTCTCAAATCCTCCTCTGTTGCCCAGGGTCTCTAGCATTAGCTTACACCTGTCAACAGCTGAAGTACAACTACGGGATTCAAATTAAATATAAAAAACTGCAACATTGTCATGTTCAGTAGACATCTTCCCTTCAGCTTACAGTACAGACAATTCAATATAAAATCAGAATGTAGCAAGAAACCTTGTAACACGGGTTAACAACTCCTACTTTGATCAGCATGCTGCTACAGTAGTCAGAAAATCCAATTACTTAGTGCAGCTAATCAAAAAAGAAGAAAGCACAATAGCATGTTTCAACTTGCTGCTATCAGAAGCACATACTGATATATCCAAGAAGTCGTACATAATTCTTATTGAACAGTAATTACGTAATGACCCTGTATTCCTTAGAAAAACTAATAAGCATGCCTCTTCTCTCCATTTCCCAAAGACACCCACCCTCTGTGTGCACCTCTGATGTATGATTATAAAAAAATGAAGGAAACCATGACCACAGTAATTCACTTCAACCTATTGCTATGAACATATGTACACCTCAAACTAGTGTATTAAAGACTGCTTTAAATGAGTCATGCAAGTATCCTTTGTTTACATTAACAGAAAGCCAAATGTGGAGGTTTATTTGAGGGGGCAATCACATCTCATGTATCACTGATAAAAATGGTGAAGTAACAATTACACTGATATTTCCATTTGTTGCTTTGTGCACCCCACCCAGCATCAAATAATAATTTTAAATACAAAATAAATACAATCATATGACCTGTAAACAGTATATACCATTACCACGGCCCACATATCTATATGGTGTCATGCCAAAGAAAGAAAAAGAAAAACAATCACAGTAATGTAATTCATCCTGGGGGTTTCCAATACTATGGTCTGTCCCCAACCATTATGTTCTGTCTCCAACAATCACTAAGCCACAATAATGCTTATTTTATTATGATCTCTCTAACTGTCCCTTCTACTAATTGCCCTTCCCAGAGAGACACTTCTCTGGATCACCAAATGTAGTTAAAAAAAAAAAAAAACAGTAATGCATTTAAAGCTGCTAAACTGTCCAGAATTCTTAGGCAAAACTAAAGTGTATGAGAACACCGAAAGCCATGAAGCTGATGCTTTACACTCACCAAAACATTGCTGGTCACTGTCCCAAAGGGTCCAGATACAGAGGGAAAAATCAAGAAGCACTAAACCTTTAAAATAAGCACATTCCTCTTCCAGTGACAGGATGTTTTGGAAGGCAGACAACATAGAAATTTGCACACCTTAAAAAAAAAAACAGACTGCTTTTCTCTGCAGTGTGGAGAGGAGGTGAGATCAGGAAAAAATACTGACAATTGCAGGTATTTAAGTTGGATTACGCTGCACTTGAGCCACAGTGAAAAGTAGCACTAAAACAGAGTGGCTTTTTGCTTCCTTTTTAATTTTGTTTATTGTCGAGGGCACAGTCAAGGATTGAGTATTTAAAGTGGAGGGCATACTTCTCAACATCTTGGCTCAATAAATCTAGACAAAGCAAAACTAATTGGGGACAAAGACCCAAAATTAAAGTTAAATTTTATATACTGCCCTTAGAGTAACAGGTATTGTATTAACTTCTATTTTCTGAAGGATATGAAGGTTGAAATTCAAATGTCTGTGATTTAGTGACTTCAATCCTCAATGAGTTAGCAGAAAAACACACACTGTGTGTGTAACAAACCAAAAATACATGGAAAAAATATGGACATTCGGCAAAATTCTGCACACTTGAACGGAATGGTGGTGGTGGTATTTGTTCACAATCACCCTATAGCCCTGGTATCCTTGAGTATGTAACCTTCTTAAGCAAGAAAAGGCATGACTTGAGAAAAATGTGACACTTTTGTGAAGCAGTTCTTAAAAGCTACTATGTTATTGATGTCAATACCATAAACCCACTGTAGCTTACATGAGTGCAATTATCCTCATCTTCCAGTTTTAATTTCTAGACTACCTTTCCCAACTAAAAAATGTGCTAACCACTTCTAAATAAAGCTGTACAATACTCTGAGCAAATTAAAGAAGTGATGTATCAAATCAAATCTATAACCACCAAACTCTTTCCTCTCACCTTAAAATCCACCCTTATCCTGTGGATGCCATCTGCAGGGGGCTTCAGCCTACTACCACTGCTGCTATTTACAGGTGTGCTCAACAGGTTTAATGTACTGGCTTCAGACTTGTTCAATGGAGATTTTTCCTAAGATGCAAAAATGTTGTGGGTCAGTTGTAACAAAACCATTGCATTTCTAACAAGCATTAGAAAACATTTATGTCAAAACACACTGTGGGGCAATTTAATGAGAAAAAAAAGAGACTGATTAAAAGGTACAAAAAAATAAAACAATATAGGCATACCACACTGATATATTACTAATGCCTGGTCAGGTATTGCAGTCAGACAAGCAACTCAGAGCAAGTGAAATGACATTCAATTTCAAAAACTGTACACAACAGTCAATTCTGTGGTGTAGAGGAATACAGCTCCAACTACAAAAAAGATGACTGGCATTTTAGCAACCACAGCACACTCAAGATGGGAGAGAAAGAACAGTTTTTTTTAAGTACTTACCATAACAGTATATATCCTCAATCACTGCAGCAGTATTTCTAACACATGGGATATCACCACTGCCATCCAGCAGGGATAAGCGAAAGTTATGTACTTACCAAAACAATAGATCTGTATTGTCATTTTCCATCTGGTTCAACCTGTCATTCATTGGATCAGACTCAGACCAAAAACCGGCCACATAAGACAGACTTCTGCCCATCGAGCCCTGCCTCCTCTACCCATAATCCCTCACACCTCAGGACTACCTCAGCTCAAGTTTGCCATATGTTACTCAAACTGACAATACTCAAATTCCAAGGGGGAAAAAAGGACCCCAACAAGGAATGGAAGAACCACCTCCCCGACTCAGTCAATCCACAATCAAGAGGCTCGCCAAAAGGTCGGGGCTGGAGGGAGGGAAGGCTGAACCAGATGAAAAGAGGCAACATGGATGTATAGGTATGGTAAGTACATAACTTTTGTATTCAATGATGTCTTTTCCTTCTTGATTCATCCCCAGATATGGAAAAACCCCAGGGTGGACCAAAGGAAGAATATCGTGCAATATGGTGGAACTAAAAGAATCTCTGAACCTAGACAATGTCCAATTTATAGGTTCATAGGTATGTACTAGGCCAACAACCACTAGGCCCTTTTTAAGCCTAGCTACAGCATCCCCAAATCTGAGACAAATTCTGGTTCCCTTGGTAAGAGTAAGCAGGAGCTTAGGAAATCAAACATTTACAATCGGAGAACTAAGAGATGAACCAATTACAGGCTGCCTGTGTCCATTAGAGACATGGGGGCCAAACCAGGTATGAATTTCCAGTTCCACATCCAGTTGCCCAAGATACACTTGAATTGGACAGGGGAGGAACTCTGCTTCACATTGAGGAGGGGTAGTCTCTGGGAAGCATACCCATCTCTCTAGCAAGTCCTTTTTATATCACAGGCAAGGTTTAAATCTTTAGACTGGGTAATTCTGGTGCCGATCTTTTACAGATAAGCAGCAGGTCCATCAGGATGGGGTTTCATAGGGCCTTGTATGCCAGGCATAGACCACCTCTCAAAAAGCCTGTAGGAGAGAGAATACAAGGATAGGGCTTTGAGGTGGTCTGCAGAGGGCATATTTGCACACTGTATTCTTTAAGTGAGGAACCTCTGTGGACATTCAAATTGTTGGATGTGCCTGGTTAGGTACATACCAAAGGGAGCACTGTACTCAGTGATGGGTCTGATGAATGCTGAGTACAGTGGAACAATGACCCCCCCCCCCCGGACTTAGAAGCCATACCTTTTGCTTACAAGTTGCACAACATAGAATGATTTCCTCAATACTGTAGACATGCGATGTCAACAACTAGATTATTGTCTGTGCTCCCCCCAAGTCCTTAATTATTGAGTCGACTCTTAGGGGTGTGTTGGAAGTATGGTAGTTACCAGGGGTGGATGAAGGATACTACTCTCCATTTCTTAGTATTTGTAGTGGGACACAAAGACAAACAACCCAGGTGACAGCTGTACAAACCTAATCCAAAGCAGGTCTGGAGAAAAGGACTGCAGAATCAGCCATAGCTATAGAAGAATGAACTTTTTAGTTTACACCTCAAGAGCGCTCCTTACAAATTACACCCTAAAGAAATACAAGAGAGTCACTTGGAGAATGCAACCTTAGATACGGACATGCACAAACTGGTCTTGGAAAAGATAACAACCAACTGTTAAGGTTTTCTGAAAGATTTAGTTCGGTCCAAGTAAAACTTCAATTGTCTATATACATTCAGATGATAAATTCAGTATTCCCACTTCTTGAAAAATCAGGAAAAACACATTGGTATAGAATGGATTTATTCAAGTTGTTCTCCGTAGCTACCTTAGGAAGGAAAGAAGGATTCATGCGGAAGGATACCCTATTGTTATGAAATGCGGAAGGATACCCTATTGTTATGAAAGACTAAGTACTGATATACTGATGAGAGGGCCTTGCAGCTCCGACACCCACTTAGCGAAAGTAACTGCCACCAAGAATAAGGTTTTCCAAGACAAAAACTTCCAAGTTAACCGTAGCAGAAGGTTCAAAGGGAGAGACAACCAACACCTGAAGCATGAAAGGCAAGACCCAAGGACGGACAAAGTCACAAACCAAAAGATGTAATAAAAAGGTACCCTTAAGGAAGGCCACCTAAATGTTTAGAACTGCTAAAGGCACATCTCTATCCATGTGGAAATTAGAAATGGCTGCCAATTGCACTTTAATAATAAAATAACCAAGGCTCAAGTGGAACAAATGTGACAGGAGGTCAAGAATGATCTCTATGGAGGCTGAAAAGGAATCCAAACACTTACAGGTAGCCCAGCAAACAAAATGTTTCCACTTAATGGCATGCACCCTATGTGTGGACAGTTTTTGAGAGGAAGACAAAGCGTGCACCACTCTATCCAAAAGCTTGGGATTCCGGGCCATCAAGGGAATTGGAAGAAACAAGTGGTCAATCTGAGGGTCTGAAGGTTGGGCGGGTGCAGACCAACCTGGTGAGAGATTAGCCCCAACACTCAAGGAGGGTGCTTCAGAAGAGGACAAAGGAAGGGGTATCACACACCTGATGTGGCGAAAAGGAAGTAATGAGGATAACAGTCACTCTGGAATGGGCTACCTTCTGAAGAAACTATCAGCAGAATCAGGGGAAAGGCATACAGGAGACCCAGTGGCTAAGTATAAAGAAGCATGCCCATGGGTTACTATCCATGAGGAGGGACTAAGGCATAATAGCTGCAACTCGTGACTTCATAAGGTATGTGAACAAATCACAATCCAGAGTGCCCCAGCACTAAAAAATCTGAACTATCACTCTCGAATTCAGTGATCACTTGAATGACGACAGTTCTGCTCAGGTTGTCTGCTAATATGTTGAATTTGAAAGGGATGTATGTTGCAACCAGAAACCGG
Source organism: Protopterus annectens (assembly GCF_019279795.1). NCBI lineage: Eukaryota > Metazoa > Chordata > Ceratodontiformes > Protopteridae > Protopterus > Protopterus annectens. The sequence goes on along the minus strand of NC_056741.1, from coordinate 1,345,873,767 downwards.
TGAAATGAAATCAGCCATTGCCAAACTCTCATGGCTTCTCAACAGAGGATAAGAAAGAGTTCCCTCCCTGTTTGTTCAGGTACCACACTGCAAGACATGTGGGCTTGAACTGAAATCAAACCCTTGGGAAGAACATCCTGGAAAAGGATGCAAAGCAAAAAGGACCACTCTCATCTCCAAGACAATGATGTGAAGAGTGGCCACAGTGTCAGACAGGTTGCTTGGTGACCATATGCTCCTCTGGTGGACACTGAGACTTCAACTACCACCTGATTTGATTCAAACAAACCTCTGTCAATGCAATGGTGAACTTGACGAAGTGTCAGATAAGAACATTGCTTCACCAACATTCAATGCAGAGCTCTCATGCAGTACTTCACAAGAGAAAACAAGCAAATGGCGTCTGCTGTGTGTCCTAAGAACTTGAGAACAAGATAAGCAGGAGGTTTTAGGATAGAGAGCAATGAAAGAACCAGACCCCGCAGGGCTGACACTCTGGAGACTGGCAGCCTTGCAATCTGAGAAAGTCCGTCTAACTGGTGACATATAAACTCTATGAACTGCACAGAAAGAATAGTGGATTTCTGGTAGCTGACTAATTCCCAAGGAGCTGCACAGCTGCAGTACAGCGTCCCAGGGTCTGATCAAAGATGCCCCCAAGGAGGCGGTCAGCAGCCAATCATCCAGGTAAGAAAAGACCTGAAACACCTGCAGCCTGAGCCAGGCTGTCACAACTGCCAAACACTTGGTGAACACCAGGGGCAGTGGTGAGACCAAAGGGCAGCACTCAAAAGTGATAATGAATTGGCTCCTAGCTGGAGGCACAGAAACCTCCTGGATAAACCTGCAATCTTAGGAAAGACAGAATGGAGACCAGTCGGGATGAATTGTCCTAGAACAGGCTGAATCATGTCCACAGTTGGAAGGGAAAAGTACAGTTTTGTACCTACCATAAATGTAGATGTTCGAAGATCCACGCTGCTGCAGTCCTTACACTTGGGTAGTCCGCTGTCCTCGGTCGGCCCGAATATCGAAGTATTAGGCTGACGTCGGTCAAGGCGCTTAAGACTGACATCAGGACGTCAGGGTACAAATGCGCATGACCGACGTCATATCCTCAGTCTTTTCTTGCCCCAGATGTCAGAAGACCCTAAACAGAAAGGTCAAAACCAAAAGACAGCAAAAAACAACCAACCACCCTTGTGCTAACCATATGTACAATATATACAATATTCACAATATGTACAACCCAAACCACACAACCGCCTCTAACTACAGAGGGGAAGGAGGGAGGGTAAATTGGACTGCAGCAATGTGGATCTTCGAACATCTACATTTATGGAAGGTACAAAACTGTACTATGTTCTTCATCTCACATTGCTGCAGTCCTTACACTTGGGTAGAATCCCAAAGCAGAGATAAGGGAGGATGGCAAACCTATAAAGCAGTAGGAGCTGCCAAAATGCCCTGTAAAATTGCAGTGGCAAAACCAGCCCTCGATTTAGAGTAAAGTGGAAGCTGCCTCCAAAATATCTTTAGTTGCCACCCCCCTTAAAAAAGCTGTAGAAGTGGCAGTAGCCCTAGTGGAATGAGGCCTAATCCCAGCTGGAATCTCCTTACCATGATGGGAATAACAGAAAGCAATACAAAACCCAATCCACTTAGAAATAGTTTGTTTTGACACAGGCTTGCCCTGAGAACCCAAAGCAAAAGAAACAAATAACTGCTGAGACTGCCTGAACCCTTTAGTTCTGCTCAAATAATATCGCAACTGCCTGTGTATATCCAAAGTGTGCAAAATCTTTTCCCCTTTATTTTGGGGGTTTGCATAAAAAGTAGGCAAATGAATAGTTTGGTTTAAAGCCACACTAGAAACCACTTTAGGCATAAAGGAAGGATTAGTACGCAAAGATACCCTATCCTTATGGAAAATTAAGAAAGGCTCAACTGCCATAAGGGCCTGTAATTCAGAAACCCTTCTCGCAGAGGTAATGGCTAACAAAAAAGCAGTCTTCCATGATAAATATTTCAACTCAGCAGTAGCTGCAGGCTCAAAAGGTTGTAGAGTGAGTTTCTCCAACACAAAATTGAGATCCCAAGCAGGAGTAGGAGCTCTCCGTTGGGGTCTTATATTCTTTGCCCCTCTAAGGAATTGCTTAAACAAAGGATGAGAAACAATGGTGGGTCACAGTCATAGTGAGCAGAAATTGCTGCAGCATGAACCTTAATAGAAGAGAAGGACAAACCTTTGTCCAGTAACTCAGTAAGATATTGAAGAGCCACACTTAAATTAGGCTTAGAAACATCAAATGCCTTTGCTGCACTCCAAAATAAAAATCTCTTCCATTTATCTGCGTACACTTTCCTTGTACTAGGCCTTCTGGCCTCCAAAATAACATTCAAAACTTGCTGTGGAAGCTGAGACCCTCCAGGGTTTAAAACAGAATATGCCAGGCTGTCAGGTGAAGAGAGTGAAGTTTGACATTGAGTAAATGACTGTTCTCCTGAGACAGCAGGTGTGGAATCGAAGGTAAAGGCCATGGAGGCTCCCGTACCAGACTTCTCAGTAGTGGGTACCAGTGCTGTCGAGGCCAATCTGGAGCTATTAAAATCATCTTTGGCTTGTCCTGTCTGACCTTCAGAAGTACCTTTGGGAGGAGAGGCAGAGGTGGAAAGGCATACACATGAAGATTGCTCCAATTGAATGAAAGAGCATCCACTTTCCAAGCTGTGGGATGAAAGCTTTTTGTGCAAAACTTTGGCAGCTGGTAGTTTAGTGGAGAAGCGAACAGATCTATGTCTGGAGTTCCCCATGACACTGTCAATTTCTGAAATACATGAGGATCCAATTTCCACTCGTGGGGATCCATAATTTGTCTGCTCAACACATCTGCTAAGGAGTTCTGTGCTCCCGGCAGAAACCTTGCCTGAAGATTTAGCTGTAAACTGAGAGCAGTATCCCACAAAATCATTGCTTGTCTGCATAGAGGATAGGAATGTGTTCCCCCTTGCTTGTTGATGTACCACATGACAGTTGTGTTGTCTGTTAGAACCAACACCTGCCCTGGAAGAAGTAAATCCTTGAAAGCTATTAATGCAAATTGGACTGCTAACATCTCCTTCAAGTTGATATGTAGATGTAGAAGTCTGGCAGGCCACGTGTCTTGTATCCACTTTCCATTTAGATGAGCTCCCCAAGCTTTGTCTGAGGCATCTGTCGTTAGAATCTGACTAGCCTCTGGCCGGGTCACAGAGAGTCCCTTGTTTAGGTGACATTCCTGAGCCCACCACAAAAATTCCTTTTGAATGCAAGGTATTATCTGAATGACAGTGTCCATATCTTGGCAGTGCTGTGTCCATACATTTTTGAGATACCATTGTAGCTTCCTCATATGCAGTTTGGCATTGGGAAGCACCAGAATACAAGATGCCATGAACCCCAAGGCTTGAAGGACTGTCCTTGCAGTCAGCCTGGACTGATGAGACAATTGATGGAAGTAAAGAGAAAGATTCTTTTGTTTGTCCGGGGTCAAAAGGCCATCTGGGATGCTGTATTCAGTCTCACACCCAGAAAGCACATGTCCTGAGAGGGTACTAGACTGGACTTTATTTCGTTCACAGAATACCCCAGGCATCTTAGCACTGCTATCACATAGTGTAAATGATGAAGAAGTTCGTCCTTTCCTTGAGCCAGAATCAGGCAATCGTCCAAATAAGGATAGATCTGTATTCCTCTTAGCCTGAAGAAAGCTATCACTGGAGCCAGAACCTTCGTGAACACTCTGGGCAGTAGATAAGCCAAAGGGCAATGCAGAGAACTGATAATGAGAAGTCCCAGCCAGCAGATACTTCCTGCAACGTAGCCTGATAGGAACATGAAGGTAAGCCTCCTTGAGATCCAGAGTCACCATCCAGTGATCTTTGCCCAGCAGAGGTAAAAGCTGTTGTAACGTCAACATTTTGAACTTGGGAATGTCCAGATAAGTGTTGAGGATAGATAAATCCAAAATTGGTCTCCACGTGTTCCCCTTCTTTGGTACTAGGAACAGGCGAGAATAAAATCCTAGGCCCACTTCTGGCAGAGGGACCAGTTGTATGGCCCCTATTTGGAGCAGCAGAGAAATTTGTGTGAGCCTCTAGTCTTTGCTGAGGAGGAACGTCCGGCATGCCTTTGAAAGGAGGCAAGGTATGGAAATAAAACCAGTAACCTTGGTGTATGATATCCAATACCCATCTGTCTTGAGTAATCAAACTCCAATTTTCCTTGAAGAGTGCCAACCTTCCTCCCAAAGGTGCTGCCAGGCAAGAAGGATCTGGCAGCTGAAAAGGTAGGTCATTGGGCCTGTTTACGAAAGGACTGGCCCCTGCCCTCACCTGAAGATTGTGCAGGAGAACTCCCTGTTCTAGGTCTGAAGGAGCTCTGAGCTCTGCCCCTACCACGTCTAGATCTACCCCTAGACTGTGAATCATAAGAAGGGTACGTCCACCCCTTAGCAGGCCAATTCCTACTAAACTTGGAGGCTGGACTTGCAAAAATCTTTAACAGTCTGCATAGACTTAGCCTTGTCTTCCATTTTCTTCAAGACTGACTCCACAGGTGAACCAAACAACACATCAGACTGTAAAGGAGCATCCAAAATCCTTGTCTTAACATGTTCAGACAAATTCTGATCCCTCAGCCAGGCGTGCCTGCGAAGAACTGACCCAGTGGCAGCCACCCTAGACGAGGCCTGTATAGCATCAAAACCACATTGTAAAGAATGCTTACCCACCTGTTCAGAGACATGTACCAAATCTTGTAATTCCTTACACTCAATGCCTTCCGCCAGAGCATCTACCTTAGACTTCAGTTGAGAAAGAAGATAGTTTTGATATTTCAACATGTGAAACTGGCAATTCAAAGCCCTCATAGCTAAGGTGGAAGAAGTATAAACTTTCTTTCCCCATCTATCCAAAGCTCTGGCCTCTTTATCTGGAGGAACCGGATTTTTTACAACAGAGGCCTTGACACCCTTAGGTCCCTGACTAACAGTTTCTGGGTCCACCCTAGGACTCTTATAAAGATATTTATGAGCCTCAGGCACCCTATAATACCTATCCGGTTTAATAGGAGCAGGAGGCAAAGAATCAGGATTAAGTGAAGCCTCCGCAAACACATCTTCCACAACATCCAGAACAGGAGGTATAGCCAAAGGCCTATGCTGGGGTAAAAGCAAAAATTCCCTAAGCCTTTTCCAGGAATCAGAGAAGTCCTGACCTTCCCACTTAAAATGTTCCCTCATGGAATGAAGAGTCTCTGAAAAAGAAAAATCCTCTGGAGGAGAAGCAGAAGGAGTGGAATCATCCGCATCAGAATCAGAATAAGGAGAGTACTCCTGCAAGTCTTCAGCCGAAGACTCTGAAGCATCTGAAGCCTGCTCAAAACTCCCCAACTCTGGTTCCACCCTAGGCCTCTTATCTGGAGGGGGCAAAGAACCTCTAATCAAAGTAATTAAATCCTCTGCCATTTTAAGCATGTGCTTCTTGGGCACAGATCCTGAAGAACTAGGAGTGACCCCAACAGAAGCTAAACCTGGCCTGCCTCTGGGAGAAGCCTTAGAAACAGAAGGAGAGGGCCTAACCACCCTAGGAAGGGAGGGGAGTACAGTAACTTGAGAAGCCCCTTCAGCCTGACCTGCCTCCTGAGAGGCCACATCCTGCAATAACAAAGTCTCCCCCTGGGACTCCAGAGAAGCCTCCGGCTGAACCACCGGTTCCACTGCGGCCTCTAAAGAACCGGCGTCCGATGCGGACGACTCATCTTGCCTGGGCTTAGCTGCCTTGTCTTTGCGCTTCTTGAAGAAGCGGGCGTCGGAGCATCCGACGGCATCTTATAATTGCACCGCTTCCCAAAGACCAACCTGGCACAATCTAACCTTCGCTTAATAGTGCGCTTATTGAACCTAGCACAAAAGCGACACCCAACAACTTGTCGTGCTCAGGCCCCAAACAAGGAATACACAAAGTATGATAATCTCTATGCGGTATCTGTTTCCCACAAGAAATACAGTTATTCACTTTTCTGACATCCGGTAAACCACTGAGGCAAGAAAAAACTAAAATATTCCCCAACGGGGTACTTAGCCAACTTTGACTCGGTCTGAAACTCCGAATTGGAAAAATTCCAGAACACGAGCGTCACTTGCAACGCTGCTTCTGCATCGGACCATGCGGCAAAAAAGACTGAGGATATGACGTCGGTCATGCGCATTTGTACCCTGACGTCCTGATGTCAGTCTTAAGCGCCTTGACCGACGTCAGCCTAATACTTTGATATTCGGGCCGACCGAGGACAGCGGACTACCCAAGTGTAAGGACTGCAGCAATGTGAGATGAAGAACATCACCGGTTGTACCTGGCAACTCCCTCTCCTAGCAGGACAGCATCCTTTCCACACAGTCAAAGGCAGAAGCTGAAGCAGGCCTCCTGGAGCTGGTGGACCTAGGATCTGAAGACCCCAAGGATGCACCAGACCCAGTAGCCACTCTAGACCCCCACCCGCAATGTGGAGACCAAAGCCAAACTATAAGTGAGGGGTGGCAGCCCTGAAACAGGGAATGAATACAACCCAGATATCCCTGCCTCAATATCTCTGCTCATGTCCACTTGGCTCGGACGTGGCCGAGTTGAGGAAACCACCGCAAGGGCTGGCACCAAAATTAGCCACATCAGATCTGACCCTAAGAGAGGAAAGGCAACAACCTCCAATGACATCATAGCCAATGGGCCAAAGAGAGGAAACCAGGGTAAAAGAGACGAAGTTTCAGGTAGAGGACCCAAAGCCAAGGGAATGATTCCTAAATTGCATCTGCACCTGTAAAAAGGACTGCATAAACTGTTGAAGCTCCATGGATCCTAAACTCCCAACTGACTGGGATGACTGGAGCTGACAAAGCCACTGAAGAAGGCTTGGAGACTCACCTGCTGGATGGGGCTCCAATGACCACATCCAAACTGGAGAGGCTTGGTTCCGGGGTCGAAACAGGGATGACTCCTGTAGGGACACCCAATGGGTAGATGGGGTGAAAGAAGAAAAGGTCCTACCTGAAGGAGCAGCCTTAGACAGGAATAGGCTAGGAACACTGATAGTGGGATACTGAGCCTTCTCTGCAATCAGCAATAAAAGCAATTAGCTCTGAGAAGTTGGAGCCAACAACAGAGCTGAACCAGTTGGTGCAGCCAAAGGTCTCGGGACTTTCAGAACCGATGGAGCAGAACAGGAGGGGGCCAAATGCCTTTGGTTTTGCTTAGCTGCTTTGCAGTCCTTCCAGCTCTTGTGGCCCCAATCATACTTCTTTCCCCTGCTGGAAGAGGCCGAAGACTACTTGCTAGCTGGAAAAAGCCCTTCCAGAACCAATTTGGCCCCCCCGTCCTAATAGGCATGGGTGCCAAAACCCTCACAGAGGGAAACTAATCCAAATGGATGGCTCCTAAATAACAGACATACCCAGTCAGGTCCGTCCTGAAAGGAGAGCTTGCGCATGCAATCTACACATTTTTTTTTAAAACCCTCATCTATTCTAAACTTACAAATAATGACAATAAGAAAAACAGAGGATATTTCTATACACAAAAACTCAACCAAATCATAATGCACTAACTCTACAGATAAGCACTAGGCGGGAAAAGCCCTCTAACTAAAGACTACCACCAAAAAAACTATTTTAACTACAAAGTACCACCATGCTACAACACTACACTAAATAAAAAAAAATACACAAAACAGAGTAGAGAACCTAGAAAAATACTAAGCTAAATGCTGGCAAAGGATACACCTTTACAGGAACAACTGACCATGCTGCTAGCTAAGAATGGTGGTAAACGAGATCTGGAGTAGTCCTAAAGATTGAGGGATTATGGGTACAGAAGGTGGAGCTCAGCAGGCTAAAGTCTATGGTATATGGCTGGTAGTGGATCCAATAACACAGAGGTTGAATCCAGACAGAAAAAAACATCAGAACAGAGCTTTACCTTCCCAGTACTGCATGTCCAAGTGTGACTTCAGCTTGCAAGCCCAGGGGTATTTAGGTGGACATATGAGTGCACTTTTCAGTCCGTCTCCGAGCCAGTGGCCTGAAGACCCTGAAACAGAAAACCAGACAGCCAGTAGGGATACAGTATGAAGTGGTAAAGCCCCCTCTGTTCGAGGGAGTTTCACACAGGATAGAAGCGAAGGGAGAAACAGAGTAAGGAGAAAATTAGTTGTAGAGGGGATGCAGGGTAGAAAGTCATACTGCAACAGTGATCTGTAAGACAGCTACTGTTATGACAACTTCTCAGAGAAATGTACTGTGTCCTGACTGAAACCAATGCTGCAGTATTCCTAACACATGGATTACTCCCAGTGTAAAAGGGGAAGTAAGGGTGGTTTGTTAAAAGACAGAAGAACTGTCCAAGAGGCAGACAGGACTAACGTAGCAAAGGCAGCTCTGGACCTTGAAAAGCCATCAATCCAGTAGGGTTTATTACCAAGTGGCAGCTTCCAGCATGAACCTGGCATCCACAACTTTGTAGAAAGCTCTAGAGGTTGCTACTACTCTGGTAGAATGAGATCAAGGGCATAAGGGCATGGACATGTCATGCAGAAAGTAACAAAAGGAGATGGCCATAGACATCCAACTTGCAATGGTTTCCTTTGACACTTGTTGGCTGGATTTAAGGTCAATGAAAGAAAATCAGTTGATCATTTTTTTAAATATATTTTGTTTAGTCCAAATAGATTCTTTGTCTGTAAATGTGCAGAGAATGTAGTATCCTTACCTCTGGATTCTAAGGTTTGGTAAAGAAGGTAGCTACATTTCTAGCCTGTTTGAGAGAGAGCTAGTTCACTACTTTAGGCACGAATGAAGGATTAGCTCTGAGGGTCAGCCTGTTTTTGTGAAAAATACAGAGGGAGGAATGGCCTTGAGTGCCTGAAGCTCTTCTAGCTGAAGTGAAAGAAAGGCTAGAAAGATAGTTTTCCAGATGCAGAATTTGAGGTTTGTGGATACTGCTGGTTCAAAAAGAGGCAAATTCAGCTTTTCCAGCAAAAAGTTGCAGTCCCAAGTAGGGGTTATGGGTTTACTAGGTGTCAAAGATGCAGGACCACTTTATGGAATAACAACCTCAGATCTAGTCACAAGTATGGAAGTGAAAGGTAAGCAGGCAGAGGTAGCTGACAGGTGGCTTTTGATGGAAAAATAGGTATGACACATATATAGGAGCTCACACAGATATTTCAGAATGGACGGGATCAGTGATTGGCTGGGGTCATGTCCATTCCACTGGCACTGACAGGAGAGAGACTTCCATTTTGGCTGTGTAATATTTTTGTGTGGTGGAGTCTCCTGGCTTCTTGAAGAACCATAACAGTGATGCCTTAAGGAATAAGAACCCTTTCATCCACAGAGGTAGGCTTAAGGATAACAGACTGGGGTGAGACAATAACCTTTTCTATTGTGTTTCTAAGATCTGCTTGGTGTGGCAGCTTGAACTACTCACTCCTTGCTAGAAGAAAGAACCAATGCTGCCTTGGCCAAAAGGGAATAATTAAAAAAAAAAGTGTTTTTTTCTTTTCTTTTTGGGTCTTTAGAAGACCTCTTGGAATAAGTGGTAGTGGACAGAAGAAGCAGAGGGCCTTCCTGTCCACTGTGACTGCAGGTTATCTGTCCTCACTGGAAACTGCTTGCTGGTCTTTGAAGCAAACAAATCAAGCAGAGGGGTTCCCAAAAGTGAAGAATGCCATGGAAAACCGGTCTGTTCAGGGTCCTCCAAGGATCTATTTAAAGATTCTGCCAACACATTGTCCTCTGATGAAATGTATGTGGCTGAGAGTGATGTGTTTTTCTGGATGGCAAGGTCCAGGATTTCTGTGCCAAACTGCACAACTAGTAAAATCTGGTCACTCCTTGCTTATGTACCACCTTACTGTTGTGTTGCCTGTGAACACCCACGGGGTACATGGTTTCCAGATATGTAAAGAGACTTGAAGAGTCTGGATGATGGCACTCATTTCCTTCATTTTGATGTGTTCCTTTAGTAACACTGGCTGACATCTGCCCTGTATTTGCTGGGTACCTGTCCGGACCCCCATGCCTTGTCCAAGGCATCTATGTGTATTTCCTGAACTGGGGTTGGAGGAGTACAGGAAAGCCCTGGGTTGAGTTTCACCCGAGTCTTCAACCATAAGAGTTCCCATCTGAGATACGGTAAAAGGGGAATCACTGTGTCCAGAGGGTGAGTGTGCATGCGCCCAGACCAAACTGTACACTGGATTTTCCTCACATGTCAGGCTGGGAGGAGCTTTGGGATAGTAGCTGCCATGAACCCCTAAGTCCCTGCCTAAACATTGCCTGAGGGAGGCAAGGTTGTGGAAGTAGTCTGCAAGACTGGACCTTCTCTTGAGATAAGTGGGCCTGCATTCTGTGTGTCCAGCCTGCAGCCCAGAAAATCTAGGTCTTGAGATAGCTGTAGGGATTTTTTTTTCTTTTGTAGTTGATTGTAAACCCAAACTGGGATAAGAGGAGGAGGGTGAACTGAAGATGCTAGAACTTGTGGTGAAGCGGTCGTAAAATTAGGGAAAAAAAAGTCTGAATTCACTGGGTTCAGCAGGAGATCAGCGGTTGGCACTTTGTGACAACTCTTGGGGCTGTGGAAAAACCAAAAGGCAAAGCAATAAACTGATAGTGAGATGACCCTGTATAAAACTTAAGGAATCTCCTGCAGGGGGTCTGAACTGGTACATCCTTTAGTTCTAAAAAAAAAGCTTGGGGCAGAATGAAAAGTAGCAGAGTGCGCAGTGAGAACACTTTAAAGAAGGCATCCAGTGCAGATCTCCACTGCCCCTCTTTCCTTCACACTAGGAAACATCTGGAGTAAAACACCTTTCCCACAAATTCTTTTGGCACTGATTCTATTGTGCCTTGTGTCCATAATTCTAGTAAAAAGAGTGAGAGCAGATAAATCTAACTGTGTGGAGGTGGGGCATGCAATTTAGAGGAGGACTCTGTATCCAAGACGCAACATTTTTTACAATACACAATGAGCATTTGTCTGTGGTAATCTTCTCTCAGGTGGAGAAAGACTGGGTCAACCTTTTTGAGAGGGGCAGGGTAGGACTGAGAGCTGGGGGAAAAGAAGGTAGCAGATGGTCACAAGGATTTGTCCACAAAGGGATGCCTTCCAGATAAGGCATCCCCTCTGTGGTTAATCTGGGAATCTCTTTCTGGGAGCCTTTCTGGGTTTCTGACTAGGCCTGGGGTTCCTACTGACAAAAGAGGTAGGTTTGGTTGGGTAATAACCACTGTACTAAGTGCCAGAGATAACAGAACCTATCTTCAGTCTTTCAAGTTTTTTCCCTGCTCTTGAATAGTTTTGAAAAGGTTGTCAAGCTTGGGGGCTAAACAAGAGATTCATGTCTAAAGGAGAATACACTATTTTAAGTCCTCAGGAATTAGCTAGTTACATAATTATGCATAAATGCTGACTACAGAGCCAACAGCAGCTACTCCAGATGAGGCTTCTACAACATCACAACTACATTTAATAATGTGTCTGGTCACTTGTGTAGCTTAAGTAGGATAACACTTGTTAAGAATCAGTATCATGCAAATCCACCACTACTTTAAAGAACTGAGAATGGGCATGATGTATTTGGTCATCTGGGTTTGCTAATTAACAGCCTTGGATGCCCAATTAGAATAGGAATAAAACATTTTTACCCCATGTGTTCACAGCCTTGCTAGTTTTATCTGACGTGAGGGCACTGGGAGTGGGTAAGAGTTTAGAAGGCTTATCAGACAAGAGGAAAAAGTACAGTTGTGTACCTACCATAAATGTAGATGTTCGAGTGTATTCACTGTTGCAGCCATTAGTCTTGGGTTATCCTGCTGGCAGGCTATCCGCAGTCGGCCAGAATTCCCAAGTCTAGGTCCGGCGTCGGTTGCTGTCGCTTCTTCCCGGACGTCAGTGCGCCAGGGGTATAAAAGATGCAGCCGACGCCACTTTCTTCAGTTTTTCTTGCCCCAGATGTCAGGTGCCCCAAATAGGTAGGTTGAAAAATATATCAATAAGAAATGCATACACAAAAATAACATTTCCTTCATCTACAAGCAAGTACACCAAAAAGGTTGCATAGGATAGAGAAGTGCAGATAAGTCCCAGCAAGGAGAAGGGGGATGGTGGGTGGGTAACCTGGACTGCAACAGTGAATACACTCGAACATCTACATTTATGGTAGGTACACAACTGTACTATGTTCATCGTGTTTCACTGTTGCAGTCATTACTCTTGGGTTGAATCCCAAAGCTGAGGAAGGGTGGCTGGGCTAAATAGGATTAGGAGAGGCTATGAGGCCCTGCAGAACTGCAGTGGTGAAGCCTGCTCTGGACTTAGAGAGGCAAGTGGTAGTGTTTTGTAAAGGTGTGCATTGAACTCCAAGTTGCAGCCTCTAAGATTTCTTTGGTTGGTATGCCCCTGAGGAAGGCTGCTGAAGTGGCTGCTGCTCTGGTGGAATGAGGCCTAATGCCTTTAGGCACTGATTTGCCATGTTGAGAATAGCAGAAACGGATGCAATGGCCTATCCATTTAGAAATAGTCTGTTTTGAGATGGCCTTTCCTTGTGATCCTGCAGCATATGACACTAAAAGTTGCTCAGTATTTCTGAAAGCTTTAGTTCTCTCCAAGTGAAAGCATAAACAAGGAGGAGGAAGCTACTACTTGATAGAGCAGAATCCCAAAAAGGGAAGGCATCTCTGATCAGTATTAGCAAAAAACTACGGGCACTCATAAAATCGTCTAAGGCCAGTTTTGAGAGAAAAATTGCAAAGGACACCAAGGATAATCACAAGGCTTTCTTTAGTTATGTTAGGAACCTGGGTGGGAATTCCGAGATATGCTCAGAATTAGTCCAAAAAGACAAAAAATACACCGAACCCACAGACATTGCCAACATCCTAGCTGACAGGTTCAGCGCAAACTCCCCCCCCACCAAAAGGGCAAATATCTATCCCAGCAGAGTGCTGCCCCCTGACATCTCAGATGCTCAGATAAGAGCCGCCCTCTCCAAAGCAAAAAAACACAGCATCAATGGGACCAGATGGTGTCCCGGGCTGCGTCCTACATGAACTCCAAGAAGAGCTAAACCCAAACATAAAACTACTGTTCAATCTCAGCCTTACTACATGATATGTACCCAAAGAGTGGCGTACAGCAACAGTGGTCCCTCTCCACAAAGGTGGTGCCTCAATGGATCCTGGAAACTATCGCCCATAAGCCTGACTAGCTTGGTCTGCAAAGCTATGGAAAGGATCATCATGGACCTCATAAATAAAGATATTGGGGACCTACAGACACTGGATCCTACCCAGTTCGGCTTTGTTAAGGGCAGATCCTGCCTCTTAAACCTGGTTGATTTCTTTGAAACAGTCACCAAGGCCATTGACGAGGGGAAGGTGGTCCACACAGCCTACCTGGACCTCACAAAAGCCTTCGATACAATACCCCACTCGGGCATTATAGATAAGCTCACCAGCTTAGATATAAACCCCTATGTCACTAGATGGGTTGCAAACTGGCTCAAGGACAGAACCCACATGGTTAGAATTGCTGGAGCCATGTCAGACTCCAAACCAGTCCTGGGACCTCGCTTGTTCGGTATATATTTCTCGGAGGTACAGGCTAACACGGAAGGACTGTGGCTGACCAAGTTCGCAGATGACTGCAAACTGGGCGCCATAATAGACTCTCCAGCCGACACAAGCATCCTCCAAAAGGGCCTCATAGAAACAGACAACTGGTGCCAGAGCCATGGCCTCAAGCTAAACGCCAAAAAGTGTATAGTCATCCCTTTTGACAAAAACAAAGTGCCCACAAATTACCACATAGGTGGTAATCCATTAAGTACAGAAGAAGTAATTAGGGACCTGGGGACCCAAGTTGATAGCAATCTCTCATTTGACAACCACGTGGCCAAAGTGGTTAGAAAAACATTTTATACAGCCCACCTAATCATGAAGGGATTCACATCTAGATCAGGGGAGGTCATCGTGCCTCTTTACTCATCCTTCATCAGGCCCATAATTGAGTACAATGCCCCTTTTGGGATGTACCTTACCAGACACCTGCAGCAACTGGAAAGACCCCAAAAGTACCTCACCAAGAGGATCAAAGGGCTCAAACAGATGCCATATGCTGCCCGGTTAAAGAAACTCCAGCTCTACTCAGTGGCATACCGCCTGCTCAGAGGCGATCTGTGCCTGACGTATAAAGCTATGTCCAACCTGGAATTAATGGACATGCTGCACCTCAGAAAATCCAAATCCCACCGAGCTACGCGCTCGAGAGACTTGAACCTCAGCACTGAAATAAATAGGACATGCTGGAGGGACAGATTCATAACCCAGAGGCTCCCTTCACTCTGGAATAAAATCTCAGTCCAGGTTAGACAGAGTCCCTCATTGACTCTCTTCAATAGAAATCTTGATGAGTGGATGGGAGATCGTAGGTTTACCCCGGGTATCACTTCTGTGTCACTGTTAGAGGCAGATCGTAGGTTTACCCCGGGTATCACTTCTGTGTCACTGTTAGACAGAGGCACAGTATACTAACCTCGAAAAAGGGCATAGCAAAATTAATTTAAAATGGGTGGCGAAAGCCAAACACACTCTGGCTAGGCTTATAAATGCCCTAGGGCAGATAGCCTAGTATGAACCTATAACTGCCTGTGTATGTCCAAAGAATGCAGAATTTTCTCACCCTTGGTCTGTGGATTTGGGTAAGAGGTAGGCAAGTGAATGGTTTGATTGAGGGCCACACTGGACACCACCTTAGGCATAAATGTAGGGTTTGTCCTCAGAGAAACCCTGTCTGGATGAAAAATGATGAAAGGTTCCACAGCCATGAGTGCTTGTAACTCCGAGACTCACCTTGCAGAGGTAATGGCTAGGAGCAGAGCTGTTTTCCAGGATAAGAATTTAATATCCGCTGTTAATGCTGGCTCAAAAGGAGGCAGTGTGAGTTTTTCCAAAACAAAATTGAGGTCCCAGGCCGGAATTGGTGCTCTCCTTGGAGGCCTAATGTTTTTGGCCCCTCTGAGGTACTGCCTTATTAAAGGATGAGAAAAGATAGGTGGTTCCATATTGTAATGTGCAGAAATGGCAGAGGCGTGAATCTTAATTGATGAGAAAGAAAGGCCTTTGTTCAGCATCTCAGTCAGGTATTGTAAAATCTGAGGAATGTTTGGTACAGACGTGTCAATGCCTTGTTCCTGGTTCGAAGCACAGAATCTCTTCCATTTTTCTGCACAAGATTTTCTGGTACTGGGCATCTTGGCCTCCAAGATAACATCCATAACAGCTTTTGAAAGAAGAGTGTTCTGAATGGCTACATTACCCGCCATGCTGCCAGATTTAAGGTCCTGAGTTGGCTGTGCAGGATCTGATTGTTTTGCTGGGTCAGCAAGTGAGAAGTTTGAGGCAATATCAATGCTGGACCTTGAGACAAGCTCGTTAGGATTGGGTACCAGTGCTCGCGTGGCCACTCTGGTGCAATCAGAATCATTTTTGGCTTCTCTTGCCTGACCTTTAGGAGTACTCTGGGAAGGAGAGGTAGTGGGGGAAAAGCATATACTGTTAGATTTTTCGAGCTGAATGATAGGGCGTCCACTTTCCATGCTTGCTTGTGGTAAATCCTTGTGCAACATCTCTGCAATTGACAGTTGTGAGGGGAGGCAAATAGATCTATGTCTGGGCAACCCCATTTCCTTATTATCATCCTGAAGACTTGTGGATCCAGTTTCCATTTGTGGGGATCCATGAGGTTTCTGCTTAGTTCGTCTGCCAGAGTGTTTGTTTTTCCTGGCAGGAATTGTGCTTGCAGGTGAACTTGAAAAGCCAATGCTGTGTCCCATAAGGTCATTGCTTGACTGCAGAGGGGGTAGAAATGAGTACCTCCCTGCTTGTTTATGTACCACATGACCATAGTGTTGTCTGTCTTTATCAGTAATTGTCCTGGATGAAGCAGGTCCTTGAAAGCTGTCAGGGCATTTTGAACAGCTAGCATCTCTTTTTGATTGATGTGAAGATGCATTTGGTTTGCAGGCCATGTGCCCTGAATACATTTTCCTGCCATATGGGCCCCCCAGGCATAATCTGATGCATCCAATGTCACTGTCTGCCTGGCTGTGGGTAAACTGAATGGCAGACCCTTGTTGTGGTGACAGGCTTCTGCCCAGCATCGAAAAGTACAGTTTTGTACCTACCATAAATGTAGATGTTCGAGTGTTCACCCTGCTGCAGTCATCACACTTGGGTTATCCTGTCGTCAGGCGGTCCCGCAGTCGGCCGGATTTCCAAAGTCTTGGTCCGACGTCTGTTGCTGTCGCCTCATCCCTGACGTCAGTGCGCCAGGGGTACATATACTGCAACCGACGCCATTTTCTTCAGTTTTTCTTGCCCCAGATGTCAGGTGTCCCCAAAAAGGTGATCCAAATTAGTACAAAAAGGTGAGAACACTGTACAAACACAAAATCCCTTCAGCTATAAGCAAATACATCAGTAAGGCATAGCAGAGATTTAGCCAGTAGATCAGAGTGGGTGGTGGGAGGGTAACCTGGACTGCAGCAGGGTGAACACTCGAACATCTACATTTATGGTAGGTACAAAACTGTACTATGTTCATCGTGTTACCCTGCTGCAGTCATCACACTTGGGTTGAGTCCCAAAGCTAAGGTAGGGTGGAGGTATCATAGAGGGTTAGTGGAGGCAATGAGGCCCTGCAGAACTGCAGTGGCGAAGCCCACCCTGGACTTAGAATAGAGAGATAAGTGATCGTGTTTGGTGAAGGTGTGTACAGAACTCCAAGTTGCAGCTTCTAAAATTTCCTTGGTAGGAACCCCCCTGAGAAAGGCTGTAGAGGTAGCTGTTGCCCTGGTAGAGTGGGATCTAATGGTAGGGGGAACTGGTTTCCCATGATGGGTATAACAGAACCGTATGCAATGGCCTATCCATTTAGAAATGGTTTGCTTGGATATGGCCCTCCCTTGAGAAGTTGCAGCATAGGATACAAAGAGCTGGTCAGTTTTTCTGAAAGCCTTAGTTTTATGCAAGTAGTAACGAAGCCATCTGTGAATGTCCAAGGAATGCAGGAGTCTCTCAACTTTGTTCTGTGGATTGGGAAAGAAAGTGGGTAGGTGGATGGTTTGATTTAAAGCTACACTGGAAACCACCTTAGGCATGAAGGAAGGATTAGTTCGTAGAGAAACTCTGTCTTGATGAAAAATGAGGAAAGGTTCCACTGCCATAAGTGCCTGTAATTCTGAGACTCTCCTGGCAGAAGTTATGGCCAGGAGCAGGGCAGTCTTCCAAGATAGGAACTGAAGGTCTGCAGAGAAAGCTGGTTCAAAGGGAGGTAGCGTTAGTTTTTCCAGAACAAAGCTGAGCTCCCATGTTGGTGTAGGAGCTCTTCTAGGTGGTCTAAAGTTTTTTGCCCCTCTGAGGAACTGCCTTAGAACAGGATTTGAAAATAAAGGTGGATTTGTGTCGTAGTGAGCTGAAATAGCTGAAGCACGGATTTTAATTGAGGAGAAGGAAAGTCCTTTGTGCAACATCTCAGCTAAATACTGCAGAATGTGAGGCATATGAGGCTGAGTTGTGTCTTTGCCTTTAGCTTGGTTCCAAGCAGAAAACCTTTTCCATTTGTCCGAGTAAGCCTTCCTGGTGCTTGGCCTCCTGGCTTCCAGAATAACATCCAGTACTGCTTGTAAAACAGGGGCTGGTTGGATGCTTAATTGATTTGTCATGCAGCCAGGTTTAAGGTTTTGAGCTGGCTGTGTAGAATCTGTTTGTTTTGCTGCGTGAGCAAATGAGGTATTTGAGGCAATATCCATGGTGGGCTGTGAGCCATATTCTTCAATAGCGGGTACCAGTGCTGGCGTGGCCAGTCTGGGGCTATGAGAATCAGTCGAGGTTTCTCCTTTTTGACCTTCAAAAGAACCTTTGTGAGAAGAGGTAATGGAGGAAAGGCATATGCTTTCAGGTTTTTCCAACTGAAGAAGAGAGCGTCCACTTTCCAAGCTTGATGGTGGAATGTCCTTTTACAGAATTTTGCCAGTTGGTAGTTTTGAGGACTGGCAAACAGGTCTATATTTGGAAGGCCCCATTTTTGAGTTGTCATTGTAAATATTTGTGGGTCTAGTTTCCACTCGTGGGGATATTTGATGTTTCTGCTTAGGTCGTCTGCTAATGTGTTTTTCCGTCCTGGCAGGAATTGAGCTTGTAACTGGACTTGGTAGGCCAGAGCTGTGTTCCATAAGATTATTGCTTGCCTGCAAAGAGGGTAGGAAGGTGTGCCCCATTGTTTGTTTATGTACCACATTACTGTGGTGTTGTCCGTCTTTATTGCAAGTTGTCCTGGCTGTAGTAGATCCTTGAAGGCTGTCAGAGCTTTCTGTACAGTTAGCATCTCTTTTTGATTTATGAGCAGTTTTCTTTGTTCTGCAGTCCATTGGCCTTGAATGCATTGCCCTGCCATGTGTGCCCCCCAGGCATAGTCTGAAGCATCTGTTGTGATAGTTTGCCTGGTTGTGGGGCAAGGTGAAAGGCTGACCCTTGTTGAGATGACATGCCTGTGCCCACCACAGAAATTCCTGTTGAAGGCAGGGAATGAGAGATATCACTGTGTCCAAGCTGTGGCTGTGTTGAGACCATACGCTTTTTAGGTACCACTGTAATTTCCTCATATGCAGTTTTGCAAATGGTATTATCAGAATGCAAGATGCCATGAAGCCCAAAGCCTGCAGAATTTTTCTTGCAGTTAATTGGGTCTTTGTTGCCATTGTCTTGAAATATTGAGTCAGTTGAAGTTGCTTGTCTGGTGTAAGATCAGCCTTCTTTCTGGGCAGTTGTGTCCAAGCTGGCACCCAGGAATGTCATTTTTTGTGAGGGTACTAGTTTTGACTTCTTTTCGTTTACTGTGTACCCCAGACAATTTAGTAGATGCTTCACAAAAGCCAGATGATGTAAGAGAATGTCTTTTCTTTCTGCTTGGATGAGGCAGTCGTCCAGGTATGGATATATTTGAATTTCTCTTTGTCTGCAGTATGCAATTACTGGTGCCAGGCATTTTGTGAACACTCTGGGCGCAGTAGATAAGCCAAAGGGCAGTGCAGAGAATTGATAATGGGTTGAACCTGCAATGAAGCGGAGGTATCTTCTGCAACTTTGTCTGATAGGGACATGCAGGTATGCCTCCTTGAGGTCCAACTTTACCAGCCATGCTTCCTTGCCCAACATGGGAAGTAGCTGCTGTAGTGTTAGCATCTTGAATTTGGGAACTTGTAAGTAAGTGTTTAGAGTTGAAAGGTCCAGAATTGGTCTCCAAGCATTGTCCTTTCTGGGTACTAGAAAGAGCCTTGAGTAAAATCCTTGGCCTTGCTCTTGAGTTGGTACCCGCTGAATGGCTCTCATGGTCATGAGAGCTGTAATTTGTTTTTGAGCCTCTGCCCTTTGATTTTGTGGCAGGTTTGGCATTCCTCTTTTCATTGGCAAGGTGTGAAAGTGGAATCTGTATCCTCGTAAAATTATGTCTAGGATCCATTTGTCCTTTGTGACCATGTGCCAGTTGTCTGCAAATAGTGCTAGTTTCCCCCCCACCAAGGGGGCTGACAAAAGAGCTTTGTTTGGCCAGCTGAGGTGCAAGTCATTGAGTTTGCCTTCTGGTGGGTTGAGACCTGTCTTCTCCTCCCTTCTGGGTTGGAGTGCCCCATTGGCGAGGTTTATACTGGGCTTGTGGTTGTCCTCTGTCCCTTGGTCGCCTGTATTTACCCCTCTGAGGTCTGTCAGTGGCTGAAAAGAACCAATTTTTTGTTGGCCAGTTTCTGCTGAAGCGAGGGGGTTGTACTTGTAGGAAATCTTTGACTGTCTGCATTGATTTCGCCTTATCTTCCATTTTCTTTAAAACTTCTTCTGCTTTAACTCCAAAAAGAACATCCTGCTGTAAGGGAGCATCTAGTAGTTTTGCTTTAACATGATCAGGCAGACTTTGTTCCTTTAAGCAGGCATGCCTACGTATAACTGATCCAGTGACAGCTGCTCTGCAGGAGGCCTCTAAAGAATCAAACCCACATTGTAAGGTATGTTTGCCCGCCTGCTCGGTGGCGTGCAACAAATCCTGTACTTCTTTCAATTCAGATTGTTGAGGGAGGGAGGTTATCTTTTGTTTTAACTGAGAAATCAGAAATTGCTGATACTTAAGCATATGAAATTGACAATTTAGTGCTCTCATAGCTAATGTGGCTGAGGTGTAAACCTTTTTCCCCCACCTGTCTAGTGCTCTTGAATCCCTTTCAGAAGGTACTGGGTTTTTAGCCATGGAAGCCTTAGCCCCCTTGGGACCCTGGGAGATAGTCTCTGGGTCAGCTACTGGGCTTTTGTAAAGAAATTTGTGGGAATCAGGAACCCTGTATTATCTGTCAGGCTTGGCCGGAGCAGGAGGTAGAGAGTCTAGGTTGAAACTGGATTCTAAATAGACATCATCCACAATGTCCAAAACAGGAGGGATGACTAGAGGCCTGTGTTGGGGGAGTAAAAGAAACTCTCTGAGCCTTTTCTTGGAATCAGAGGAATCCTGACCTTCCCAGTGAAAATGTTCTCTCATAGTGTGTAAAGTTTCCCCAAAAGAGTAGTCTTCAGGAGGAGAAGCTGAGGGAATAGAATCCTCAGCATCAGAATCTTCATAAGGAGAGAAGGAATAGTCTTGGTCCTCACAGGTATCCAAAGAAATAGACAGTTGCTCAGAGGAAGCAGAATCTTCCTCTTGTCTAGGCCTTTCGTCAGGAGGAGGCTGAGAACCCCTGATAAGAGAAATCAAATCTTCAGCCATTTTGAGCATCTGTTTCTTAGGCATAGGGCCTTGAACAGGAGACTGAAGTGTAGTCTTTTTTGATTTAGAAGGAGTCTTCGACTTGGAAAACGTTTTGACTGTAAGAGTCGTCGGTCTGAATACGCCTTCAGAAACCGATGGCGTTTCTGAAGCACTGACGTCCTTGGAAGGTAAATCGTCGGAAGGGCCTGAAGTAAAAGGCTGCGTCAGCCTAGTACATTCCGTCAAAATATCCATAGCGGTCTCGGGTTCTAGAACTGTGGTAGTCAGGGGCTGCGTCGGAGCCTCACTGATAACCAGAGAACCGGAGACCGGATCAACCGAGGCCTCGGAATCGGGCTTAGGCCTGGGCTGTTGGTCCTTGTCCCTGCGCTTTTTGTGCACGCCGGTAGTCGGTAGCTCCAACGGCATGTTATAGTTAAATTTTCTACCAAAAAAGTGTTGTGCGAAATTAAATCATCTTTTAATAGTACGCTAATTAAACCTAGCACAAAAACGATGAAGTGACGTCGTGATCAGGGCCTAGGCAAGGTATACAATAAGAATGAAAATCCTCATGAGGTATTTGCTTCCCACAAGAAATACAATTGTTAACTTTTTCTGACATCGGTCTGAGGCAAGAAAAGTTTCCCCAACGGGGTACTTAGCTTTATAGAAGACTTCGGTCTGAAATTCGAATTCGACAATCTCAGGAGTCGGCCGACCGGCACTTGCGCACTGCTTCTGCTTCGGGCACCGCGCGGCAAGAAAGACTGAAGAAAATGACGTCGGTTGCAGTATATGTACCCCTGGCGCACTGACGTCAGGGATGAGGCGACAGCAACCGACGTCGGACCAAGACTTTGGAAATCCGGCCAACTGCGGGACCGCCTGACGACAGGATAACCCAAGTGTGATGACTGCAGCAGGGTAACACGATGAACATCTCCTGTTGTAAGCAAGGAATGAGTGCAATTACTGTCTACAGGCTGTGGCAATGCTAAGTCCAAACACTTCAGATACCATTGCAGTTTCCTCATATGCAGTCTGGCATATAGAATTAGTAGAATGCAGGATGCCATGAAACCCAAGGCCTGCAGGATTTTCCTTGCAGATAAGTGGGTCTTTGTTGCCCATTT
This sequence comes from Protopterus annectens, assembly GCF_019279795.1. Classification (NCBI taxonomy): domain Eukaryota; kingdom Metazoa; phylum Chordata; order Ceratodontiformes; family Protopteridae; genus Protopterus; species Protopterus annectens. Next base: position 1,345,851,754 of record NC_056741.1, on the reverse strand, counting down.
CCTGAAGTAAGTAGTCAGTTGTTTATGCTTGTCTGGCGTGAGATAAGCCATCTGGGCAGTTGTATTTAAGCTTGCACCCAGGAATATTATCTCTTGAGAGGGCACTAGTTTTGATTTCTTTTCGTTTACTGTGTACCCTAGGCCAATTAGTAATCTTTTTACAAATGCCAGATGCTTTAGAAGAGTGTCTTTGTTCTCTGCTTAAATTAGTCAGTCGTCCAAGTAGGGATATATTTGAATTCCTTTTTGTATGCAAAACGCAATTACTTGTGCCAGGCATTTTGTAAAGACCCTGGGCGCAGTAGATAAGCCAAAGGACAGTGCAGAGAATTGGTAATGCATTGAGCCAGCTATGAATCTGAGGTATCTTCTGCAAGATTGTCTGATAGGGACATGCAGGTATGCCTCTTTTAGGTCCAAAGTTACTAGCCAAGCCCTCTTGCCCAGCATGGGCAGTAGCTGCTGAAGAGTCAACATCTTGAATTTTGGAACTTCCAGAAACATATTTAGTATAGACAGGTCCAGAATTGATCTCCAGGTTTTGTCCTTCCTGGGTACTAGAAAAAGTCTGGAGTAAAATCCTTGCCCCTGCTCTTGTTGTGGTACTTGCTGAATGGCCCTCATGTCCATGAGGGCTGTAATTTGTTTTTGTGCCTCTGCCCATTGATTGTGTGGCAGGTCTGGCATGCCCTTTGACCTTGCTAGAGTGTGAAAATGGAACCTGTAGCCTTGGGACACTATGTTCAGAACCCATTTGTCTTGGGTAACCATTTGCCAATTTGATGAAAAAAGTGCTAGTTTTCCCCCTAAGGGGGCTGTCAAAAGAAAACTGCTTGGAACTGGTAGAGATAAGTCATTGGGACTGTTTCCTGTAAGGCTGTGATTTGTCTTCTCCGCTTTTGGTGGTAGGAGCACCCCATTGTTTAGGCCTGTATGAGCCTTGGGGCTGAGATCTGCCTCTGGGACGCCTGCATCTGCCTCTTTGTGGTCTGTCTGAGACTGGAAAGGACCAATTTTTAGAAGGCCAGTTCCTGCTAAACCTGGGTGGCTGTACCTGTAAGAAACCCTCGACTGTCTGCATGGATTTTGCTTTATCCTCCATTTTTTTCTGCTTTAGTACCAAACAGAGTATCATGCTGTAATAGTGCATCTAATAATTTTGCTTTAACATGATCAGGCAGATTTTGTTCCTTTAACCAAGCATGCCTTCTAATAACAGAACCTGTAACAACGGCCCTGGAAGAGGCCTCCAGAGAATCATAACCACATTGCAAAGTATGCTTTCCCACTTGTTCAGTTGCATGCAATAAATCCTGCAATTCCTTGTTCTCTGAACACTCAGTATTTGGCAACATTTTCTGTAAGTAGAGACATTAAATATTGCTGATATTTAAGCATATGAAATTGACAATTTAAAGCCCTTACAGCCAGGGTGGCAGAAGTGTATACTTTTTTCCCCATCTGTCTAGAGCCCTAGAATCCCTATCAAGAGGGGACAGGGTTTTTTGCAGTGGAAGCCTTAACCCCCTTGGGACCCTGAGAAATAGTTTCTGGGTCAGCAGCAGGGTTTTTATATAGGAATTTATGAGAATCCGGGACCCTGTAGTATCTGTCTGGCTTAGCAGGTGCTGGGGGTAGAGTCAGAGGACAGTCTGGACTCTAAAAATACATCTACAATGTCTAGAACAGGTGGAATGGCAAGGGGTCTATGCTGAGGAAGAAGACTTTGAATATTCTTGGCTCTCCCAGTGGAAATGCTCCCTCATAGTATGCAGTGTTTCCCCAAAAGAATAGTCCTCAGGAGGAGAGGTTGAAGGAATGGATTCTTCAGCATCAGAATCCTCATAGGGAAGCATGGAGTAATCCTGTTCAGAAGAATAATCAGAGGAAATAGATACCTGATCAGAAAAATCATACTCTTGTCTCTTGCCTAGGCCTCTTATCAGGAGGGGGATGGGAGCCCCTGATCAAAGTAATTAGGTCTTCGGCCATTTTGAGCATCTGTTTTTTAGGCATGGAAGTCTGAGTAGGAGAATGCTGTACTTGTTTCTTTGTCTTTAAAGCTGCTTTAGTCTTTGTCTTTGAAGCTGAGGATGGCTTAAAATATAGTTGTGTAGGTCTGAACACACCCTCAGAAGCCGATGCCTGCTCAGTGGCTCCGGACCCATCTGAGGGATTGATTTCAGAGTGTCCAATACCTTGAGTTTCCAGAGGCCCAGTCGGCTCCACGTGGGAGTGGGTAGCGGCCTGTGGCTCTGAGGTAGCGGGTGCCAGGGGCTGCGAAAGCGCCTCACTGAGAACAGACGACTGGCCTAGAAGAGGCTTCGTCGTCGATTTTGGACCTCGGATGCCTATCCTTGTTCCTTGCGCTTTTTGTAAACTCCGGTTGTCGTCTGTTCCGCCGGCATTATAATTAAATCTTCGGCCAAAGTAATGAAATGCAAAATCGAACCAACGCTTGATAGTGCGTTGGTTGAATCTAGCACAAAATCAAAGCTAGCAACGTTGTGATCAGGGCCTAGGCAAGGAATACAGTAAGAGTGAAAATCCTTATGAGGTATTTACTTCCCACAAGAAATACAATTGTTAACTTTTTCTAACATCGGTCTGAGGCAAGAAAAAAGTTTCCCCAACGGGGTACTTAGCTTTAATGAAGACTACGGTTCTGAAATTCAGATTTGAAAATCTTAGGAGTCGGCCGACCGGCACTTGCAAACTGCTTTTGCTTCGGGCACCGGGCGGCAAGAAAGACTGAAGAAAATGGCGTCGGCTGCATCTTTTATACCCCTGGCGCACTGACGTCAGGGAAGAAGCGACAGCAACCGACGCCGGATCTAGACTTTGGAATTCTGGCCGACTGCGGGTAGCCTGCCAGCAGGACATTCCAAGAATAATGACTGCAACAGTGAAACACTATGAACATCTGCAGAATGGTCTGCCACAGGATTTTTAAACAAAAACTCAAGGTAATCAGGGACCTTATAAAATCTGTATGGTCTTTTGGGAGCTTGAGGCTGAGAGTCAGGGGCAGCAGAACTGGATTGAAAATCATCCAAAAAAAGCCTCAAAAACAGGAAAGGGGCTGGGGTACCCATTTCTAAAAAGTTGTAGCATCTTTTCTGCACCTCGGAGTTCTGCCTAGACTCCCACTCAACAAGCTTCATCATGTTTAAGTTACTCTTCCCAAAACAAGCTTCTTCTACTGGAAAATCAGGTGAAATGGAGTCATTATCCGAAGGGACTTGGCCAGGAGAGAGCATCTGAGAGGAACAGGCCAGAGAATGGTCAGAATTAGAAGCAACTTCATCTTCAGAGGAAGACAAATCCATAGCAATGCTTTGAGGGAGTGGGAGGAGAAAGGAGGCAGCTTCAAAAACAGACTGGCTTCTAACAAACATGTAGAATTTTGAAATAACCTTAAAATTAGTTTTAACCTGATTTTTTTTTTTTTTGTAGTTATCTCTTATATTATGATTTACTTGCTAGCCTTCTACATGAAGAATGTCAAACCCTCTACTGTGTATATATGTTTCTAGTAGTAGTGAATTGTTTTCTAAACTTTGTTGTCAAGTACTTAATGTTAACTTCTATCATCCTTTGCATTTTTATTAGCTTAATGGAGGTCATCTCCCCGGGCCTCTATTGAAAATGGACATGTATCCAGTTGGACTACCCCACCCAGTCAACAAATGTAAAATAAATAAAAACAAAAAAATGAAGAGAAATCCATTCATTCCTTCTCCTCAGAAGAGGAAGGGGAGGAAGTGGTCGAGAAGCAACACATTTAGTTACCTGACTCTTTTTTTTTTTTGTTGCAACGCCTGCCTGTACTAAATGTGTTGGCACAGTTCCCTGACATAACTTGATTAGTTTACCTGGGATCTCTTCCATAAACAGGATCTGAGGGATGCTCTATGGGCCCTCTGATAACATGAAATGTGGTTCACTTCTGCCTGCAGAATCCTCAGTCGTCAAGGTCTCCAAAGCCATACTGGCTTCCAGTAGGAGCTCTGTAGAGGGCATGTTAAGGAGAACTTGGCTGTACCGGGGGTTCTGAAACCTCAGCATGCACCATTGGGAGTCAGAAGGAGCTAACTCTCTGATCTAGGCCTTGAAGCTATTACCTTAAGTGGTGGAGGTACATCCGAGGAGGCACAATTCATCATCTTGGAGGGGGCCAAGTGTTTGATTCAATGGATCTCCAAGAAAGGGTTAGCGAGGACAACTGGGACTGCAAAATCTTGGGTACAAAGGATAGGCAGATGGAATAGGCTCTGTAGTAGTGTTTCTACCCCTACACAAAAGGAGTATGCAAGTCTTTGTATGGGATTTGCTATTGCACTTACCCCTCCTATCTGACATCTCATACAGGTAAGAAAAACACTAAATATAATGAAAGATTCCTTAACTGGACACTTAATGGAGTATTTAAAGCAACAGTACCAATGACCAAATGAAAATTAGTTCAATGGATAAACAACCTCTGTGTGGGTTGATAACATAGTCTGAGAAATTACGCTTATGCAGGCACCAATATAACCCTACGCTCGCGAGCTGCCATCGCATATCTGACATATACTGGGAAGGTAAAGCTTTGGTACCCTGGCTGGACAGCAGCAGGGATAACTCATGTGTTAAGAATACTGCAACAGTGATTTCAGTCCACACCTCAAGAATTACTAGGGGAGACAAATTTCTTCAGAAGAAATAGCTAGTGAATGGGATAAAATAAAAATGGAGTTGAAAAACATGGTAGAAAAAGATATTGAAAAGAATTAAAAAGGAATCATACCTCTCACTCTCTTACCTCCAGAATCAGGGACATACCCAGAAATCGTCAGTAACACTTTTTTTTTTTTTTTTTTAATATTAAGTTGACAGAATAAGAGAATATAGATTAAACATGCATTTTCTGAAGTAAAATAAATCTAACTCTGTTGCCATTTATTGTGATCCACTAACTTTTCTCCAAATGTTATAGTTTTAGGAGAAATAAGGAGAAGAGTAAAAATTACATCCAAAATCACTGAAACTTGAGTTGATGATTGGAATTATTTACAAGCATTGACAAAAGATAAAGTACTACCAAATTAAGAGGAATTTCACAGAAAAATTAAAAACTGAGGAGTGCTAAAAAGGAAAAAGGGAGCATATTGATAAAAAACATGAGTTTAGAAAGGCTGTTATTAAGCAAATATTCTTTGATAACTCCAGAGTACAAAAACGTTTAGCACAATGACTTGGGTAACACAAACCAGAAAGGTGAGTCACCAAGCTTAGATTATGACAATAAAAATAACCAGAAATCCTATACAAAAGTACTAAACACATTTCAGAAAATTTATAAAAATCTGTTAAAAGCAGAGTAACGTGGAAACCAAGACAAGGCACATATGGAAATATTCTGGAAGACTTCATTATACTAAGGTTAGAGAAAGGAGAATTTTAACAGTTAAAAGCTAAAACACAGACAAAAAAAAAAGTCATGTGTAATCAATCAAAAGGGTTCCCTGATATAGATGGTACCCATGTGTGGAAACTAGGGAGCAATAAAGTAAGATCTGGAAGGTTTTGTTTAACAATATTACAAAAGGGGGGATATACCAGCATCATGGAAGACAACTATATTGGCTGGATTGTTCAGAACCTTTGGACCCAGCTTCATACAGACTCATTTCAATTTTAAATAATTAATTTAAAGCGTTTATGTCTATACTAGCTAAAATAATGACAATGGTGTTGATAAAGCTGACAGATATAGATCAATGTGGTTTTGTGGAGAGGGTTGCAAATATTTGTCAAACTTAATAGAACAATGATGATCCAGAGGACAGCAGAGTGTAAGAAAATGTTACTATTGCTGGTGGCTTAACACTGAAATATCATTCAATACTTATATAAATTCCTAGTCGATTGTAAGACAATGATGGCATGCAAGTTCCCTGATACAATAAGGTTAAATAAGGTGGATATATACAGTAGAATTAAGGTAGGAGGGTTCCTCTCCTACAAGCTGTATTTGAACAGAGGAACAAGACAGGGGTGTCATCTTTCCACTTTATTTGCTTTATATGTAGAGCTATTATCAAAGAAAAAAAAGTTATGTGCTTACCATAACATTCCATCTGTGTTGTCCACCTTCATTTCCATTAACCTGTGGGTATCAGTTCCATCTAGCCTTTTTTTCCAGCTTGAACTCCCTGACTTGAGCTCCTCCTCCGTACCCTTAATGACCCGCTCCCCCAGAATAACTTAGAATTTGCCAAAAAGCGTAACACAAAGAACATTACCACACTCTTAAACACACAGACTAAATATGTATATACATATCTGTAAGTAAGCAACATCAGGAGCTCAACAGAAGGAACAGAGATTTTTATGAACTTCTACAAGACTTCCCAAAGACTTGGATAGGGGGAAGTGAGGTGGGAAGGTTAATGGAAATGAAGATGGACAACACAGATGGAATGTTATGGTAAGAACAAAACTTCTTTATCTGACGTTTCCCACTTCATTTCATTAACCTGTGGGACAGAGTCCCCAGCTACTACAATCCAGGGGGGCTTCATGGAAGGAGCACTTCTACTCCTGGATATGCTGTCCAATTTGTAATGCGTAACAAAGGTGTGGATATTTGACCAAGTAGCAGCAGCACAAACATCTTCAATTGAGACTCTAGACCAAGGCCCGAGACATAGCCATACAACTTATAGAATGGGTCTTTATTCGTTCTGGTAAAGGAGTATTTTTGAAAGAGTAGATAAAGGTAATGCAGTGTTCCAACCATCTTTTGCTACTGTAACTTTGGTAACCGGTCTACCTCTCTCTGTGTCTGAAAAAAAGAATGACAACTGATTAGACTTCCTGAAGGGATTGGTTCTGTGTAGATAAAAACAAAGCTGCCTGTGTACATCGAGCAAATGCAGTGTGTATTCACTTTTGTTTTTATACTGAATAATGTTTCTCTCCTTAGCCACCTTGAGTAAAAAAGAAGGATTAGTACAAGCAGGGTCACTCTGGCCTTATGGAAAATCAAATATGGAAATTCTGCAGAAAGGGCTCGAAGTTCAGACACTTCTGGCAGATGTAATAGCTACTAAAAACAGTGTCTTCCAGGAAAAAAATCTCAGATCCACAGTCGCTTAAGGTTCGAAGGGTGGATTGATGAAAGCTTGCAAAATCATAGTCAGATCCCACGGGGGAGTATGATCTTTCACCAGAGGTCGGAGCAGAAAAGTGCCCCTAAGAAATGCTTTACACAGCTAAGCAGCAGCAAGGGATGAGGAATCAAACCCAGCATGAAAACTGGATATAGCAGCTACTCGATGACAGTAGAATAACTAAGCATCATCCTTGAAAAGGGAAGCCAAAGTATCTAGTATGACTGCCACTGGAGCTATAAAGGGATGTTTCTGTTCAGCCGAAAAGGAAAATCTTTTCTTTTTACTCTTGTAAATTTCGCACATGAAGTACTATGTGAGGAGACCTCCTTCTTTCGGCTTTTCCCGGTTAGGGGTCGTCACAGCGGATCACCTGTCTGCTCATGATTGGCAGTGGAGTTTTACGGTGTCGAGTTGCCAGCCCAGCGCCCAACCTTCCACGGAAGGCACACGCACGCACACACACACACCTAGGGCCAATTTGGAGTATCCAATCCACCTACAGCATGCCTTTGGGATGTGGGAGGAAACCGAAGCACCCTGAGGAAACCCAAGCGACCACAGGGAGGAGATGCAGACTCCGCACAGAAGGCACCCCAGCAGAGGATCGAACCAGAGAGCCTCTTGCTGTGAGGCGACAATGCTAACCCACTGCACCACTGTGGCCGCCCACCTATGTAAGGAGACCAACATTTCTCAAATGGGGAAAACCTTGCCAAAAAAGTATGCAGTTAGTTTTAGGCCCTGGATGCCTGGGTATGGATGCACCAACAGATAGGAAAGCACATCTGGACCTGGATCCAACCTCATAGGGAGGGCAAACTAGAGACCAAAGAAAGATGAACGAGGTGCGTCAAGCCCAAAAAGGGGAAATGAAGATTACTTTGCTCCACAACCCGAGAGCTTTCTGTAGAAACTTGGGAATTAACGGTAGAGGAGGAAAGGCATAGAGAAGACTGGAGGGCCAAACATGGACTAGAGCATCCCTGGGGGACTGCCCCTGAGGGCGGATCAAGGCAAAATACCTGCTGCATTTGTTGTTGAAAGGGGACGCAAAGAGGTTGCAGCAAGGATGACCTAATTTCTGGAAGATCATGTCTACCATTGACTGATTCAGGGACCACTCATTAGGCAGCAGTAATACTCAACTGAGCCTGTTGGCTAATATGTTGAACTCCCCCGAAATGCATTGCAACCAGAAAGCAGTTGGTAAAATTGCTCACCACCACACTCTCATTGCTTCTCGACATAGGGGGCAAAACCTGGTCCCTTCCCTGTTTGTTGATGTATCAAACCACTGACATTGTCCAATTGGATAATTTCTGCAATGCTAGAAAAACCTCTCTCCTTTCCAGTACACTGATATGCAACTTGGTCTCTTGGGGCACCCACATGTCTTGGACTGTCTGATCCAGACAATGCCCCCATCAAAGCTCAGAGGCATCCATGGTCAACGTAGCATTCGGAGATGGAAGAACGAATAAGCGTCTGAGTAACTTCTATGGAATGAAGCCACCAAAGCAGAAACTCCTTGCACACACGAGACAGACTGATGCGAAAAGTCATACGATTCCTGAGAAGTGACCACTGGACCGCTAAAGTCCACTGTAATACCCACATGTGAAAACGTGCCATGGGCAGAAGGGTTATGGTGGCCGCAATTTTGAGCCTAATGCTCTGAAAACTAGGCTGGCTGGAGTTTGTTGAATGGTCAAAATCTGGCTGATGTAAAATCTCAAGTTTGATACCCTATCTGTCATGAGGTAAGCAGAAAATATCCTTGTGTCCGGGCAGGCCACGAAGTCTATGGCTTGTACGAGGTCCAACTGAGACTTTTGTATGTTACTGATTATCCCCAAGATTAGGACCAACTTGAGAAAGTAATTCCTGGCCTGAAGGAGTAGATGGCTGGTTGGAGTTGTCAGAAGATAGTTGTACAGATATGGAAATATCTGATAACCCTGCCGTTGGAGATGAGCTGCAATCATTGCTAGACATTTGGTGAACACCCTGGGGGCCTTGGTGAGACCAAACGGAAGCACCCTGAACTGGTAGTGACTGGCACCTAGCTTGAAACGCAGAAAATGCCTGGAGTGCCTGTACATTTTTATATGGTAGTACATGCCCTTAATGTCTATAGAACACATACAATCGCCCATCTTCAGAAAAGGTAAGATGGACCAAATTGTGACCACTCTGAACTTCATGTGCTTCACCAACTTGCAGAAAGGTCAGATCCAGGATAGGTCGCACGTCCCCATCTTCTTGGTACTAAAAGAATCTGGAGTAAACCGCCTGAAACAATTTGATCGGGGGAACCTCCTGGATGATGACTCTTTTTTGCAGTAGCTTTCATTACTTTTTGGGCTACGTCCTCCCTCTGATTGGGTGGAACATCATGGAGGTGAAGTTGTAGTTTGGAAGTTTCAAAAGAGAGAACTATTCTCTGGATATGATCCTTTGCACTCTGCTGTCATTTGTGATGGCCTCCCAGGCTTCTGGGTGCAAGGAGGGAAGTTGGACAACTGTTCAGGATCAGTGGAAGGGCTTGTCCTGGAAAGTTTTCTGCAATCCCTGACTTTGTAGATCCCCTTGGTCAGGTGGGCAGCATCTCCTGCTTTGACTATATCCACCTCTGCCCCAGAGGGAAAGTCTCTTTGAATACCCTGGAAAGGACCTTGCGACTTCTGAAACCATGTTACTCCCACACTGGTTCTTGGAAAAGGTCCTTTGTGGTGTCGAAAAACGGACTGCAACAGCAGAAAGGGTCTTGCCATCCTTTTCCTTCTGGGATAAAGTGTCACGGACTGGGGGCTCAAGGTGAAGCCATCAAAAGGGGCATTAATAAAGGACCGTTTGAAAGGCTCCCCCAAACTCTCGCAGCCTCATCCAGTCAGTACTGTATGGCAATGCCAGAACCAGTTGCCCAGGAGGTACCCCCCTGCAATGTGAGAGATTAACCTCATGGATGCATTGCTTAAACAATGGCCAGCCTGGAATTCAAGGACTCCAGTACCTTGGCAGACATGGACCCCACGAAAAGTTCCTTGACTAAGTCCCTTTGTAGCCTGGTAAAAGCAACAAATAGTTCAACGTCCTGAGCGCAAAAGTAGATTAAGTGTAAACTCATTTGCAAAATCTGTACAACACCCGGGATTCTCTATTCAGGGGGTGGACAGAGGAGCTTTCCTGGGCCAGCTCCTTCTTGGTGGCTACAGCAACAACCATGACATCTATGAGGATACCCTTGGTCCAGAACGATTTGTCAACAGGGGCACTTAAAATCTTGTCTGCGTGTTTAGGGATAGATTCCACTGTATCCAGTTCCTTCCAAGCCCTCGATGACACCAGCTCAATGAGCAGGTTAGCCACGGGGGACACACAGGTAGTAAATGGGCTGGACCTGAAAGCCTCCCACAGCACCAATTCCTCCGGGGAAGTGTTGTTTTTGGCAGACCAACCACCCCTCTGGCGAAGGATTTCCAGAATGTCTCCAAAGGAGACCTCGCCCAGTGGTGATTTTGGAGACCCTTCTCCTTCCTCGAAATCAGTATCCTTAGTGAGCGATTCCACAGGGGAATCAATATGCCTCCTTTTACAAAACCTCTTCTGAGGGACCTCCTCGTAAGGGTGATCCGGAGAGGTGTTGGAAAAAGCCTGGGGATCCACCAAGTGAAGCGTGTGGAGGCTGTCCACCTGGCAAGTCATATACCTCGGACAGAAGTCCAGTATGAGGAGGTTACGTGGTGGTAAGTGCTAAGGGTCTCCTAGGAATGAAGAGAAACCTCTCCACCTCCTCGAAAGCATAAGGGCTCCGAGCCACCTGCAGCTGTCCCCACTGAGGCAAAGACCACTGGAGCAAACACCTCCCAGAGAGTATGAGCCTCCCACTCCGAATAAGAGTCAAACCCGAGCTGCCGAAGGCCAAAGCTCTGAGGGAAGAGATGGCGCAGACAGCTTCAAAGTAGATGTCAACCCCACGGAAAGTACAGTTTTGTACCTACCATAAATGTAGATGTTCAAGTGTATTCACTGCTGCAGTCATTACACTTGGGTTATCCTGCCGTCAGGCGGTCCCGCAGTCCGCCAGAGTTCCAAAGTCTTGGTCCGGCGTCGGTTGCTGTCGCTTCTTCCCTGACGTCAGTGCGCCAGGGGTATACAAGATGCAGCCAACGCCATTTTCTTCAGTTTTTCTTGCCCCAGATGTCAGGTGCCCTCAAATAGGTAGGCAATACATATTGTTAATAAAACATACATAAAAAGTAAAACAAAAACCTTCAGTTACCAGCAAATACACAAAATAGGTAGTATAGGGTAGAAAGGTATAGATAAGTCCCAGCTAAGAAAGAGGGGATGGAGGGAGGGTAACCTGGACTGCAGCAGTGAATACACTCGAACATCTACATTTACGGTAGGTACAAAACTGTACTATGTTCATCGTGTTTCACTGCTGCAGTCATTACACTTGGGTTGAATCCCAAAGCTGTGGTAGGGTGGCTGGTTCTACAGAGGATTTGGGGTGGCTATGAGGCCCTGCAGCACTGCAGTGGCAAAGCCAGCTCTGGATTTAGAATAAAGAGGCAAGTGATAATGTTTGGCAAAGGTGTGCACTGAACTCCAAGTTGCAGCTTCCAGGATATCTTTGGTAGGCAGTTGAAGTGGCTGTTGCCCTGGTGGAATGTGGCCTAATGTTGCTAGGTACAGTTTTCCCATGGTGTGTGTAGCAGAAACGGATACAATGCCCTATCCACTTTGAAATAGTCTGCTTTGAAATAGCCTTCCCCTGTGATCCCGCAGCATATGCTACAAACAATTGCTCAGTTTTCCTGATAGCTTTTGTATTGTCCAAGTAGAAATGTAGCTGTCTGTGTATGTCCAATGAATGCAGAAGTCTCTCCCCTTTATTCTGGGGATTTGGATAAATGTTGGCAAGTGAATAGTTTGGTTAAGAGCCACACTGGAGACCACCTTTGGCATAAACGAAGGGTTTGTTCTTAAAGAAACCCTGTCTTGGTGAAAAATGATGAAAGGCTCCACTGCCATTAGTGCCTGTAACTCTGAGACTCGTCATGCTGATGTTATTGCCAGACGCAGAGCAGCTTTCCATGACACATTTTAATTCTGCTGAATTGGCTGGCTCAAAAGGAGGTAAAGTTAGTTTTTCCAAGACAAAATTGAGGTCCCAAGTTGGTGTTGGTGCTCTCCAGGGCGGTCTTATGTTTTTAGCCCCTCTGAGGTACTGTTTTAGCAATGGATGAGAGAAAATAGGAGGATCTGTGTTGTAATGAGCCGAGATGGCAGAGGCGTGGATCTTAATGGATGAAAAGTATAGGCCTTTGTCCAGCATCTCAGTTAAGTATTGTAATATCTGAGGAATAGGCACAGAATCTCTTCTACTTTTTTGAATAAGATTTCCTGGTGCTAGGCCTCCTGGCCTCCAAAATGACATCCATAACAGCTTTAGAGATAGGTGTTATCTGCCATGCAGCCAGGTTTAAGGTTTTGAGCTGGCTGTGCAGGATCTGATTGTTTTGTTGAGTCAGAAGATGCGGAGTTTGAGGTAAAATCCATGGTGGGCCTTGAGCTAAGTTCTTTAAGATTGGGTACCAGTGCTGGCGTGGCCAGTCTGGGGCAATCAGGATAATCTGTGTTTTTTCTTGTCTGGCTTTTAGGAGTACCTCTGAAAGGAGAGGCAGTGGTGGGAAGGCATAAATGTTTAGGCTTTTCCAGCTGAACGAGAGGGCATCCACTTTCCATGCTTGTGTGTGATAAGTCCTTGGGCAGAATTTCTGTAGTTGGCAATTCATTGGGGAGGCAAAAAGATCTATGTCTGGGCACCCCCATTTTTGCGTTATCATGCTGAATACTTGTGGATTTAATTTCCACTCGTGAGGATCCATGATGTTTCTGCTTAAGTCGTCTGCCAGAGTATTTTTCTTTCCTGGCAGGAAATGAGCTTGCAGATAAACTTGATAGGTGAGAGCTGTGTTCCACAAGGTCATGGCTTGTCTGCATAGGGGATAAGAATGAGTGCCCCCTTGCTTGTTTATGTACCACATAACTGTGGTGTTGTCTGTCTTTAATAATAGTTGTCCTGGATGCAGAAGGTCCTTGAAGGCTGTTAGGGCATTTTGTACAGCTAACATCTCTTTTAGATTGATGTGAAGATGCATTTGGTCTGAGGCCCACTTGCCCTGAATACATTTTCCTGCCATGTGTGCTCCCCAGGCGTAATCCGAAGCATCTGTTAGTGTCTGCCTGGCTGTGGGTAGAGTGAAAGGCTGTCCCTTGTTGAGGTGACATGCCTGTGCCCACCATCGAAACTCCTGTTGTAGGCAGGGAATTAGTGGTATTACTGTTTTCAAATGTGACAGCGTCGAGTCCAAACACTTTTTAGTTACCATTGTAATTTCCTCATATGCAGTCTGGCATATGGTATTAGTAGTATGCAAGATGCCATGAATCCCAAGGCTTGCAGAATTTTTCTTGCAGGGAGTTGGGTTTTTGTTGCCATCAATTTAAAGTACTGAGTCAGTTGTCCTTGTTTGTCTGGCGTGAGATAAGCCATCTGGGCCGTTGTATTTAAGCTGGCACCCAGGAATATTATCTCTTGTGAGGGCACTAGTTTTGACTTCTTTTCGTTTACTGTGTACCCCAAGGCAAATTAGCAACCTTTTTACAAACGCCAGATGCTTTAGAAGAATGTCCTTGCTCTCTGCTTGAATAAGGCAGTCGTCCAAGTATGGATATATTTGAATTCTGTTTTGTCTGCAAAATGCGTGAAGACCCTGGGCGCAGTAGATAAGCCAAAGGGCAGTGCAGAGAATTGATAATGCATTGAACCAGCTAGGAATCTGAGGTATCTTCTACAATTTTGTCTGATAGGGACCATGCAGGTATGCCTCTTTGAGGTTCAAAGTAACAAGCCAAGCCTTCTTGCCCAGCATGGGAAGAAGCAGCTGTAGTGTCAACATTTTGAATTTTGGAACATCCAGGTAAGTATTTAGAGTAGAAAGGTCTAGTATGGGTCACCAGGCTTTATCCTTTCTGGGGACCAGGAAAAGTCTTGAGTAAAATCCTTGTCCTTGTTCCTGTTGTAGCACTTTCTGAATAGCTCTCATGTCCATGAGGGCTGTAATTTGTTTTTGTGCCTCTGCCCATTGATTTGGTGGCAGGTCTGGCATTCCTTTTAGCCTTGGTAGAGTGTGAAACTGGAACCTGTAACCTTGAGACACAATATTTAGAACCCATTTGTCTTGGGTGATTATATGCCAATTTTGTGAAAAAAGTGCTAGTTTTCCCCCTAAGGGAGCTGCCAAAAGTTAAGTGCTTGGCATTCGAAGGGGGAAGTCATTGTTACTGTTTCCTATAAGGTTGTGACTTGTCTTCACCTCCTTTTGGAGTTGAAGAACCCCACTGTCATGGTCTGTAAGAGACTTGGGGCTGAGATCTGCCTCTTGGGCGTCTGTATCTGCCTCTTTGTGGTCTGTCTGACACTGGAAAGGACCAATTCTTTGAAGGCCAATTTCTGCTAAATTGAGGTAGCTGTACCTGTAAGAAATCCTTCAATGTTTGCATAGATTTTGCCTTATCCTCCATTTTCTTTAATACCTCTTCTGCCTTAACACCAAATAAAATATCCTGCTGAAAAGGAGCATCCAATAATTTTGCCTTAACATGATCAGGTAAACCTTATTCTTTTAACCAAGCATGCCTTTGAATCACATATCCTGTAACTGCTGCTCTACAAGAAGCCTCTCATGAATCAAAACCACATTGCAGAGTATGTTTTCCCACTTGTTCAGCTGCATGCAATAAATCCTGCATTTCCTTATAGTCAGGATGTTCTGAACTTGTAAGCATTTTCTGTTTTAACAGAGACATTAAATATTGTTGGCATTTAAGCATGCAAAACTGGCAATTTAAAGCTCTCACTGCTAAAGTTGCAGAAGTGTAAACTTTCTTCCCCCATCTGTCTAATCCTCTAGAATCCCTGTCAGAGGGAACTGGATTTTTAGCCGTGGAAGCCTTTACCCCTTTGGGACCCTGGGAAATGGTTTCTGGATCAGCCACAGGGTTTTTATAAAGAAATTTGAGAGTCAGGGACTCTGTAGTACCTGTCTGGCTTGACTGGAGCAGGGGGCAAAGAATCAGGATTTAAACTGGATTCAGAGAACACATCATCCACAATATCTAACACTGGCGGAATAGCAAGGGGCCTGGCTGAGGCAAGAAAAGAAAGTCTCTGAGCCTTTTCTTGGATTCTGAGTAATCCTGGCCCTCCCAATGGAAATGCTCCCTCATGGTATGCAAAGTTTCCCCAAAAGAGTAATCCTCAGGAGGAGAGGCTGAAGGAATTGATTCTTCAGGATCAGAGTCCTCCATAGGGGGGTAAAGAGTATCCCTGGTCTGAAGAGGAATCAGAAAAAATGGAAACCTGGTCAGAGGAGTCATAGTCTGTATCCTGCCTAGGCCTTTTAACAGGAGGGGGATGGGAACCCCTGATCAGAGTAATTAAGTCTTCGGCCATTTTGAGCATCTGTTTTTTAGGCATGGAGGCCTGTCCAGGTGAATGCTGTACTTGCTTCTTTGTCTTTAATGAAGTTTTAGACTTGGGTGTAGCTTTTATGGTAAGCTGTGAAGGTCTGAAAACACCCTCAGAAGCCGATGCCTGCTCAGCGGCTCTGGACCCATCTGAGGGGTTAGTTTCCATAGGCCCAACACCTTGAGTTTCCAGAGGCCTAGACATCTCCACGTGGGAGTCGGAGGCAGCATGTGGCTCTGAGGTAGTGGGTGCCAGGAGCTGCGAAAGCGCCTCACTGAGAACCGGCAAACCGGCGACTGGCCTAGAAGAGGCTTCATCGTCAGTTTTGGGCCTCGGACGCCTGTCCTTATCCTTGTCTTTGCGTTTTTTGTGTATTCCGGTCGTCGGTTGTTCCGACGGCATGGTATAATTAAACCTTCGGCCAAAGTAATGGCGAGCAAAGTCAAACCGACGTTTAATAGTGCGCTTGTTAAATCTAGCACAAAACTGACAACTAGTGACGTCGTGGTCTGGGCCTAGGCATGGAATACAGTAAGAATGAAAATCCTTATGAGGTATTTGCTTCCCACAAGAAATACAATTATTAACTTTTACTGACATCGGTCTGAGGCAAGAAAAAGTTTCCCCAATGAGGTACTTAGCTTTATTGAAGACTTCGGTTCTGAAATTCAAATTGAAAATCTCAGGAGTCGGCCGACCGGCACTTGCGAACTGCTTTTGCTCCGGGCACCGCGCGGCAAGAAAGACTGGAGAAAATGGCGTTGGCCGCATCTTATATACCCGTGGTGCACTGACGTCAGGGAAGAAGCGACAGCAAACGACACCGGAGCAAGACTTTGGAACTCTGACCGACTGCGGGACCGCCTGATGGCAGGATAACCCAAGTGTAATGACTGCAGCAGTGAAACACGATGAACATCTGACCTTGATGCTACGACTCCAAGACATGCTCGGAACCGAAGCAGATGGAGCTGAGCAGGTCAGGGAGAAAGTCAAGGGTGTAGAGGAAATCTCTATTGGCTACAACACCCCAGCACCCAGAACCAAAGGAAGTGACAACTCTGAAACTAAATGTCAGAAAAGGAGTTACCAGCTGCAACAGGGAAACTCTCACGGGTTCAGTTGTGGCTAGAGTAGACAAGCCCCATTTGGATCTGTGACGGGAGAAATTGCCTCATGAGCTTGCCGATGTCCTTGGAGGTTAGACTTCGGGAAGACCCAGTGGAGGTTAGACTTCGGGAAGACCCAGAAGTTGTCGTCGACGGAGGTCTTGAGGCTCTCCGGAGGAAAAGGAAGGAGATCTCCGCATATGTCCTGTCAGTGCCGTCCCAGGTGCTGAAACAATAGAAGCCAATGGTATAGAAACACCATTCGGCCCCAGGACAATGAGGGATGACTGGAACAGAGGACCAGCAGTAGCGACAAAGCTCGGGGCAGACAGAGTCAGTTCTGATGATTTAACTTTTTTTCTAGGCAGTTTAGAGCAAGACCACGTGGGAGGTCTCCTGGTCTCCCGAGACTCCCTGGACTTTTTAGGAGGGGGGCTGAGCCCCTGAAGTAGAAGACATCCCAGAGGTGAAGGAAGGAGGGAGCAAACCTTTTAACACCAGCTTGTGCCTCCTATTCGCCATAGCCCAAGCATGGAAAGCACTCCAAGTCTTTAGTGATATAAAATAAATGAAGATAAGACAAAAGCTATAATGGTAAAATAAGTACCCAGACATGAGTTAGTTCAACAATATACATACATATGGGGGCATGACATAATGAAGTACTTAAGAGTATGAATTAAAAACATTTCTGTTCTGGCATCTAAGGACACGTGGAAAAAGATAAAACAGAAGATGCACAAGAAGCTGGACTCTCATTTATGAATATGGATAGTAAGATACAAGCAGTGCAAATATTTTCCATCTATTTAGTTTTATATGCAAATGAGGCATATTTTTATCAACCACAGGAAAAACTGTGAATGATAAAACTTGAAATTTATATGGGAGGAGACAAGGGCAAGAGTTATGCGAGATAAGCTGATTCCTCCCACAGAACAGGTTGGTTTAGGATTACACTTTTGTAAGTACAGTTGTGTAAAATTTTACTACAACGGTAGATGTCATTCTCTTCACTGTTGCAGAATTCTTCATCTAAGGGATCTCCTGCCAAGGCTAGCCCAACGTCTGATCAGTATACCAAAGCCTCACCTTGTACAGGCACCATACGTCACATGTATGCTCTCCGCACACAACACAAGGCATAAAGGTGATGTACAGCTGCAGATACTCAGAACTTAAAAATCTTCAAGAAGAACAGTACACCCACAATGGAAAAGAGGAACAGGTGCATCCAGATGGGAAAAGAAAGAAGAGAGAAGGGCCTCTCCACCAGGAGGGCAACTGGAACACAGAGCAAGAGGAGGGAGGGAGGAAATGAATACTTCAACAATGAAGAGAAGGACATCTACTGTTATGGTAAGATTTTACACAACTCACTGATGCAGTATTCTTCACCTAAGGAGGAGAGGTCAACAGGTAGCCTGGAAGGAGGAAGGTATAAAAGTACCCTCTTCAAACCCATGCAGGATAGCCCTGGCAAAGCCTGCTCTGACTGTGGAAACATCATCCAACTTATGTTTGGTGAAAGTATGAAGAGGGGACCAAAGCAGCAGCCTCAAGAACAAAACTGGTAATAAGAACCTTGAAAAAGGCACAAGAAGAATCAACTGCCCTAGTGGAATATTAACTTTACAGACAAAGGAAGGTATTTGTCATGAAAAGACTAACAAAACAAAATGGCCTTTGAAATCCAGGAGGAGATAATTTGCTTAGATACAGCAAAACTCAAAGTCCTGGGAAGAAAATAAAAAGCTGCTCAGATTTACAAAAGTTATGTTTTATATAAATAATATATGAGTTGTCTATGCAAATCCACGGTGTAAAGAATCTTCTCACTGGCAGACTGTGCAGAAGGGAAAAAGAAAGGAAGATGGACAGACTGATTAAGGGGACAACTTATTGACCGCCATGGGCATAAAAGGATTAGTATGAGGAGATACCCTATCCTATAAATGGAAGAATAGCCATGAAAGCCCGAAGTTCAGATAAACTCTTGGCTAAAGTAAGAGCCAAAGGCAGAACAGTCTTCCAAGTGCAGAGTTGTAAGGAAGCTGAAGAAACAGGCTCAGAGAGCACCCGTGTCAAATTTTCATGTACAAAATTACTGTTTTCAGGAGACCATTACTTGTTACAGTTACCTTTGCTACATTCGGCACTCATTTGCTCTCTGCTGCAGGCACTGGGAGCCAGAGTCCACTCCTAGCAGTAGACTGATTAGTGCATAACTGTAACAAGCTGCTGTAGTGGACCTGAGTTGAATCATTTGTACTAAGCTGTTGTGGCAGAGTCAAGATGGCAGTCACTGCTTCACATATCTGTTAGTTGCTGCTGCACTTTTTCACTGACCTGTGTCTCCTTCATTTATTGATAGTATATGTAATTGAACTCTGGTGCTTCGACTCATTGTTCAGCCTAGACGTCTAGTATGTAGACCCTTCCAACAAACTAATTAGTATTCCCTCTTTCACCAGGCACCAAATATCATGAAGTCACAGTTTACTTCACTGCCTGATGCCAGCCTGTTAACAGGAACACTAACACAATTCATGGACTGCACCATGCTCCCTGACAACTGTTTGATTTTTTCGGATAAACACTTCCAAACGTGAAAGGTGAAAGCAGCTGCTAACCTTGAAGGTCAACCTCTGTTCAAGACTACAGACTATAACCAACATGTTGTCAGATCCAACACCCATCTCAGCTATGACCACAATGTCCTAGTCAACCAAACCAGCCTTCTTACACTAAGTTACTTAACAGTCCATGCCTAAACCACAACAGCCTTCTAGACAAAGAGTTGGTATACAGGACACTCAACACAATTAAAAGGCAAACATACATACCCACTACAGTAAACAAACAAAACTGCAAAAAAGAGATGACCTCAACTAAAAAGGCAAAAGCCCTTAAGGCAGCAAGGCTCAGACAGTTTATCTGGCAACCTCTTGGTCATAGGTGACTAAAAAATCAGACACACAGATGCACTATTAATCAAGATGAGAGTAACAGCTACTCTCAGGTGCCTGGATCTGCAGTGTCCCTAGGGCCTTCAAGTTCCTTCACTGCAAACACACACATGACAAGGTCACAGCATACATGGGACTGGATGACTTGAGACATACCTGGTTGAACATATGAAGGACATGAGCGAGCTCTCACAATAGGCATCTAAATAGGTTTGAAGCTAGTACTGAGTAGTAGTATTCTACCATCACCAAGAATGGATGCCACAATACAAACAAAACATAAAGGATTTCAATTACTGTCTTAGCTATTGGTCATTCTAAGGGGCTCAATCACATATCAGCCTGGAAGGAGATTATCAATAACTCTGGCTGCTTTGCAAGGGATGGCCTGCAAATCTCTCCTCACAGCTTCAACGTAATGGCCCACACATTTTCCTCCTCCATACTTCCTTTTTTATGTAAGGCAGTCTCCTCAAATTACAAACATAACCAATCAAAACTATATAAAGTTAGCATTACTCAATGATAGAAGCCTAAACAAGACACTGCACTCCTTACAAGCAATTCTAACTTCTGAAAATATAGATGTCTGGAGAATTACAGAAAACTGAAAACATCGACACAATACACTGTTTTAACACTCCTACAAAGCCAATGTGGAAAATTACAGCATAGTATTTCTGCATTCCTAAGAAGCCATATCACTTCCAGACTCCTAATCCAAGACAGTAACTTTGATCTCCTCTATATCCTTTTCACAGTAAGCAGAACCACGCACCACATTACAGCTAACTACCATACCCCCCATGTCACCTGCAGTCCATGGGACATACTTAAACTGACATCACTCCCTATAGAAAGAAACACTCTTCTGTGAGATTTCTACAATCACTGTAATTGGGGAACCTACACCACCTGAAATACACACACATATGAGCACATTAATGTCAGCTCACTAGACCATCAGGTTCAATTCTCAAGTATGGGTTAAAAGATATTGGACCAAATTCTCACCAGTTTAGTCACCAAATATGAATTGAGAATTGTCCCCTCTTAGGACAACCTCAAAACCTTTCTGCTAAATCAGAAGCCTTACAGTTAATTCCAGCAGTGCTCAGACCTAATATACAACACTTACTCATCATCTGAGGACAAAGCCAACATATTAGCAGGCAAATTCAGCTCCATCTTTACTCCCATATCTCCCCCTAACTTTCCCCAACTTATAAGCACACCTACACCATCCCCCTATGTTTACCTCTGAGGAAATCCTGAACACTGTCTCTAAGGTCAAAATCACTAGCTCCAAGAATTTTAATATGCCAGGCTACCATTTTGTCACCACAAAACACTGTTTGATACATATGCTACCAAGCCTATTCAATCCCAACAACTCCACTGGATTTGTCCCACAGGAACAAGGAAGAGTGGGCAAATATTGCCAAGTTAAGATGTGCCATACTGATAAGATTCCTACCCAAGAAGACTGAATGCTGAAATTAAATCAAAAGGTGCTACAACAAAGTATTAGTTTAAGGGTGTGCGCACTTATGCAACCAGCTTATTGTACGATTTTTTTTTAGTTTTTTTCACCTAACAGATTTTTCAATTAAATTGTACAGGTTATAGGTCACATTAAAGATGGGAAAAGTTTCGAAATGATTTATTGTGGTCTCATTTTTTATATCACAAAACCTGGCATTTTAACAGGGGTGTGTACACTTTTTATATCCACTGTAAGTGGAAGATAGAGATAGTTAGCACCTGAACATTAGCAAATGAAAAACTCGAGCCTGACTTAAAAAAAGAGAAAGCTAGCCCTAAAACACAGGAATCAGAGTGCAAACGGGTCCATACTTCTCTAACACCACACCACAAGCATATCCATTTACCTATAAACATTTTCCTAGTATTTGGCTTGGGTCTATAATTAGACTGTTGAAATGGCATTACAGCCAATGCCGTTTCGACAACAGAGTGAAATGTTTAAACATTGAAAGCTCAGGTCAGCGATTTTTTTCCCCTAGGGAAAACAAATTGCTTGGCCTGAGCCATGCCATTGCCCTTTACCCCACTGTAGTGTGATCTCGGAGTTGGTATATTTAGTTAGGGTGTGTGTGGGGGGCACAGCCTCCCACATTGGGGGGTATGGGGGGGGTGAAGCCCCCCACTTTAAATTGTTTTAACTGGTGCTTTGTCTTGTTGGTCTACTGATTTTTTTCCCTAGGAAAATAATCGGTGACCTGGGGTTTCACTGTTTTACCACTTCATTCTATGTGTCGTCGAAATGGCATTCGCTGTAATGATGTTCTGACAATCTAATATAGACCCTGTGGCTTCTGGGCAGAAATAAGAATATAGACCTCCTGAAGTTTGGCTTCTGAGCAAAAGTAATGTCACAGACCACCATCTTGCAGTAAGCTAGGTATGTTATCAGAAGTGAGGATATCATGCAATAACTCTGAAGGGATGAAGATCATAAGGCTCCAGCTAAGACCTTGCAATGTTTACCATTATTTCTAAACACCGGAGAACAAGCAGAGAATCACAGACTGATTTAAGTCTTTCTATTGCTGGAACCTCATGGAGCCCATCATCAAGGACAGGGGGGTCTGCAACCTTCACTATCAAGAGAGCCATTTTGGCCTTTCCCCTACCAAATATAATTCATCTGGAGCCACAAAACATATTTGACACGTAAAATGAAGATAACACAGCAAATTAAGTTTTATAGTTATACTATATATAAAAGAACTAAGTTTATAAAAGCAACATTTAAAATTCGTCCCTGTTTTTGTTGCTTTGTTGAGATTTTTACTGGGATCACTCGATTGCTGTGTGTGCGCATCATACCTTTCATCCTCAGAGTAAGAAATCTGGACAAAGCCATAAATAATGGGGGAGAAAAAGGCCCAAAAATAGGGACACTAAATATTGCTCTTATAAAATTAGAAAGCTGATAGAACAGGTTTTGCATTAGCATAAATTTTCTGAAGATTATGAAGTCTGAAGCTCAAATGTCTCTATATGTTCTGACTTCAACTGTAAATAATTTGTCAATGATTTGCCAGAAAACCGCAATTTTATGAGAAACAGATAAAAATATGAGGCAAAAAATCAGGACATTTTGTACAAATCTGTACAGTTAACAGGTAACTGTGTGCATGTTTGTGTGGAAAATGCATGTTAACAAACAGTTTTAGTCAACTAGTTTCCAAGTTTATAAGGGCAATATTTAAAATCTGTCCCTAGTTTTCCGCCTTTGTTCCCCCTTTATTTGCAGCTGTGTCCAGATTTCTTGTGGTTAAGAGTTTCAGAGTTATGGTGGAGAGGTAAGAAGCCTTTCAGGAGATGCTGATGCTGCCAAGGAATTGCTGGATCGCTCTCAGTGTGTCTGGAATGCATGGCAAAAGAAACCATGTTATTCTAGCAAGTTTCTAAGTTTATAAGAGCAATATTTAAAGTCAGTCACTCGATCACTCTCTGTGTGTGTGTGTGTGTGTGTGTGTGTGTGTGTTGTGCGGTAGACTGACCATTATTTTTCAAAGTTACAGGAAGCCACTGCAGAGGGATGGAAAAGCTGCATGTGGCTCCAGAGCCGCAGGTTGCAGACCCCTGATCTAGGAAGAGGAATAACTTCAACTTTTGCAGTCACTGAAATGCTGCTTGAACAGCCATGCACTTGAGAGGACTCGCAAGGTATTAAGACAGGCCAAAGAGCAAGACTCAACTGGAACACTGGCTCTAATCCTTCTCAGCTCATTGGCAATCTTGATGTGCACATATACATTATGGAGGTTGAAACAACACAAATAACTTCCCCTGAAGAGAGGTAAACTACCTGTACTAGGACTATCTGGAATTCCTACTTTGAAGGTAATTGCTTTAGGTCAAGCAAACCAACAATAAAGCCTAAGGTCCTTGGTCACCACTTTACTCCACTGACC
This sequence comes from Protopterus annectens, assembly GCF_019279795.1. Taxonomy (NCBI): domain Eukaryota; kingdom Metazoa; phylum Chordata; order Ceratodontiformes; family Protopteridae; genus Protopterus; species Protopterus annectens. Next base: position 1,345,828,024 of record NC_056741.1, on the reverse strand, counting down.
GCTTTCGAGTCTTCCAATGCCTTCTGGATTAGCTTTTTTCTTTCAGAAGTTTGGCAACTTAAAATAAACACTGCCTTCTACTGTTCTGGGTAGGATATCTGAAAGAAGAGCTTTTGTGGATTATGACAGGTGAAAAAGGGAATGACATAACCACCTGATAGAGGACCACACACCCTCTGACCGCCTCCACAGCAGGGCAGTCAGGCAATGCCTCAGGGAGATTGCTGTTGACCATCAGACTAGGGTTGTGGAATCCCTGACTACTACTTGAATCTCTGCCATTGAGCTGGCTTCACTCTTGGAAATAATCACCACATCCATAATGGCTCTTTTCAGACAGCAGAGTCTGCAGCCAAACGTCATGCTAAAACAGCTTTTAATACAGGCTCTTTTGTGCCACTGAAAATGGGTGATGGGGTAATGTAAATTTCTCTTCAACAATAAGAGACTTGCATCTTTTTCACAGCCCTCTAACTTTGATGCTTCTTGCACCCCAAAAAAGTACAGCCATTAAAATTGGGAATTTAGGGAGTATGCCCTGAAGTTCGCCTGGGAATCTGACAGGTGAAGTTAGGCAAGATAGCACACACCCTGCCCCCAGCTGCACCATCAGCTACACTACAGGCAAGCATTAAGGTGATATTTGATATCGTAGGAGTAGTAGACACTAAAGTTTTAAATCTGGTTTACAGCTTATCCTTCATCTAGTGCAATGTGTTCAACATTTCATCCAAATTACCGCAGTGGAAATCTACCACTTGTGCCTGCCCTTAAAGACAACACTGAAGAAACAACCGTTTATCAAAACAATCTAATTCTATGCACTTCTTGGCAGAATGGATGACTGCAAAACAATAAGGAGAGGAGCGCTTTTACGTGCACTGCTGTGACAGTCTATAATCACGTTTCATGACCAATACGCCCTTAGCAGGAGACACCACAGAATTCAGTCCAGTTTCTTCCACACAGATGCCACCCACAATTGTTTACCCACACATCTGTAACAAAGAGCTCAATTACATCCTTCTATTTAAGACCACGAAGAAGGTTGACAGCAGTGGCAAGAACACCTTGTTCAGAATGTTTTTGAAGGATGACAAGGTGTGCTCAGGCCAACCCCATTTTCTTCTGCATTATTTGGAGGATTTCCCCAAATCTGTGGTCATAAAAAGAATGAGACAAGGAGACTTATCTCAACTGGCAAATATGAGTCTGGCTTTGGAAAATTCTGATGGGGACAGCAGATACTTCCTCTTGCTTCCTCTCTTAGTTGGTCACTTTGGTTGAGAGTGTTGCAAAGAAAATGACTGCTTCAGTCTCCAGAGAATTCCAATCTATGACAGGAATGAGATGCTCTCCTCAGGGTAAAACCCATGTGGACAGGAGCCTGAAAATCACTACCCAGGAATACCAACAGAGGACAGCTTCTGCAAACTGAGGCTGTAGCATCACTGCAGAGTTCAACAATGAAGTGATAATGTGAGTTTGTACCAAATGTGGCATACCATTGTCACTGACCCCCACCACCACCCCCACATCAAAAAAGTACAGTTGTGTACACTTACCATAAATGCAGATGTTCGAGTCTATTCAGTGTTGCAGTCATCACATTTGGGTTATCTACCTGCAGGTAGCCCTCAGCCAGCCAGAATACCAGTCTTGAGATTTCTGCATTGGATGTTGTCGCTTCTTCCATGACGTCAGGTCGTCAAGGGTATAGAACATGCAGCCGACGCCATTACATCAGTTTTTCTTGACTCAGATGTCAGGTGTCCCCACAATAGGAAGCAATTACATGGTATAGAACACCCTCAGCAAATACACATGATATAAAGTATGCCAAACAAAAAAGATAGATAAAAATAAAGAGAAGTCAGGGGGCTGGAGGGAGGGTAACCATGACTGCAAAAAGTGAATACACTCGAACATCTACATTTATGGTAAGTGTACACAACTCTACTGTGTTCTTTGTGTTTCACTGTTGCAGTCATCACATTTGGGTTGATTCCCAAAGCTAAGGAAGGGTGGAGGCAGTTAATGAGCATTAGGGCTAGCAATCAGGCCCTGTAAGACTGCTGTGGCAAATCCAGATCTGGATTTAGAAAGGATAGGCAAGTGGTAATGCTTGATGAAAGTATATACAGAGCTCCACGTTGCAGCTTCCAGGATGTCCCTGGTAGGGACTCCTCTGAGAAAAGCAGTAGAGGTAGATGCAGCCCTGGTGGAATGTGTTCTTATCCCCTTGTGGGGTAGGTTTTCCATGGTGCTTGTAGCAGAAATGGATGCAATGTGCTATCCATTTGGAGATGGTTTGCTTTGAAATGGCCTTCTCCTCTGCCCCTGCAGCAAAGCTGACTAGCAACTGGTCAGATTTACTGACAGGCTTAGTGCTTTCCAGATAGAATCTAAGCTGTCTGTGTACGTCCAAGGAATGCAATATCCTTTCCCCTTTATTCTGGGGATTAGGGAAAAAAGTAAGCAAATGAATGGACTGGTTCAGAGCCACACTAAATACCACATTGGGCATAAAATGATGGATTAGTCCTGAGGGAAACCCTGTCCGCATGGAAGATAATGAAGGGTTCCACTGCCATAAGGGCCTGCAGTTCAGACACTCTTCTTGCAGAAGTGATAGCTAGAAGTAAAGCTGTTTTCCAAGAAATAAATTTCAACTCTGCTCTAGCAGCTGATACAAAGGGGGAGAAGAGAAAGTTTCTCCAACACAAAGTTTAGGTCCTAGGCTGGAGTGAGAGCTCTCCTGGGGGGGGGGGATCTTACATTTTTGGCCCCTCTAAGGAATTGTTTTAGAGGTGGATGAGAGAAGATAGGTGGCTCAGTATTATAATGCGCTGATATGGCTGAGGCATGAATCTTGATTGACGAGAAAGATAGGCTCTTGTGGAGCATTTCTGTTAAATAATCTAGAATATCAGGTAAGCGGGGCACCGTTGTGCCCATTCCTTGAGACTGGCTCCAGGAACAGTATCTTTTCCACTTTTCTGAATAAGATTATCTTAGTACTAGGCCTCCTTGCCTCAAGAATGACATCCAGCACCTGCTTACCGAGGGTTGCTAGAGATGAGCTCAGGGGATTAGTCAGGCTGCAAGGTTCAGGGTTTGAAGCTGAGGGTGTAGGATATGGCCCGCCTGCTGGGACAGCAGGGAAGGAGTCTGAGGTAGGTGCCATGGTTGTAGCACTGTCAGACTGCGCAAAAGGGGGCACCAGTGCTGGCATGGCCAGTCTGGTGCAATCAGAATTGTCCTTGGCTTGTAATGTTTGATCTTTAGCAGGACCTTCGAGAGGAGAGGCAGAGAGGGGAAGGCATAAACTAAGAGGCTTTCCCAGGTAAAGGACAGGGCAGCCACTTTCCAAGCTTGACAGTGGGGAGTGCTGGTGCAGTACTTTTTCAATTGGTGGTTCTGAGGGGAGGCAAACAGGTTTACCTCTGGAGTCCCCCATTTGTTCCTCAAGAAATTGAATATTTTGAGTTCCAGTTTCCATTCGTGTGGGTCCATGAGATTTCTGCTTAAGTCATCTGCCAGTGAATTTAGTTTTCCTGGCAGGAATTGAGCTTGTAGATTCACTTGGTTGCTCAAGGCTGTGTTCCACAGAGCCATGGCTAGTTTGCAGAGTGGGTAACAATGGGTTCCCCCACGCTTGTTTATGTACCACATAACTGTGTTGTAGTCTGTCTTTACCAATAGTTGTCCTGGAAGAATAAGGTCTTTGAAGGCTGTCACAGCATTCTGTACAGCTAGCAATTCTTTCTGATTGATATGCAGGTGCATCTGTATTCGGTTCCATTTTCCCTGAATGTACTGCCCTGCCATGTGAGCCCTCATGCATAGCCTGATGCATCTGTTAGGGTTTGGGCGGCAGGGGGTAGAGTGAAAGGGAGTCCCTTGTTGTGGTTGCAGGCCTCTTCCCACCAAAGGAACTCTGCCCTTAGGCAAGGGATGATAAGAGTCATTGTTTCCAGGTCCTGAGAATGCTGACACCATAGACTTTTTAGGTACCATTTAAGTTTCCTCATATGCAGTCTTGCATATGGAATTAACAGAATGTAAGAGGCCACGAACCCCAGGGGTTGCAGGATTTTCTTTGCAGATAGCTGGGTTGTGGCCAGTAGGTTGAAGTAGGTTGTCAAATAAACTTGTTTCTCTGGAGTGAGGAATGCCATCTGGGAAGTTGTGTTCAAGCTGGCTCCCAGGAATACAATCTGTTGGTAGGATAACAGGTGTGATTTCTTCTCGTTGATGGTGTACCCCAGTGAAGTTTGAAGTCTCTTTACAAATGCCAGGTGCTGTAACAGCAAGTCCTGACTCCCTGCCTGAATCAGGCAATCGTCCAAATATAGATAAATCTGGATATTTCTCTGCCTGCAAAATGCAATGGCTGAAGCTAGGCACTTTGTGAATACCCTGGGCACAGTAGATAAACCAAAGGGAAGTGCAGAGAACTGATGCTGCATGGAGCCTGCCCTGAAGCATAGGTATTTCCTGCAATATTCCCTTATTGGGATGTGCAGATAAGCTACGTTTAAGTCTAGGGTTGCCAGCCAGGCATCCTTGGCTAGCATAGGAAGAAGCTGTTGAAGAGTTAGCATTTTGAATTTTGGAACCACCAGAAAGGTGTTGAGGATAGACAGGTCCAGGATAGGATGTCAGGAGTTTTCTTTTCTGGGAACCAGGAACAGTCTTGAATAGAAACCTTGTCCCCCTTTGCTCTGCTGGGACAGGCTGAATAGCCTTTATGCTGAGTAGAGAAGAAACTTGTTTTTGGGCCTCTGCCCACTGGTTTGGGGGGTGGTCTGGCCATCCACCTGGGGATGGAAGAGAGTGGAAGTGTATCCTAGGGAAACTATGTTTAAAACCCATTTGTCCTGGGTAATGAATTCCTAGCTTTTTGCATGCCAGGCCAGCTTTCCTCCTAAAGATGCAAGTAGTTCAGCAAGGCTTGGAAGAGTTGAGGATAAGTCATTGTGCAATTTTTCCATAGGGGGTGGCTTACTACTACCTGCTTTGGAAGTGGGAGCTCCCCACTGCTTAGATCTGTGCATAGCCTGAGACTGAAGTCTTGGTGGTCTGCTGCTCCTGGGTTTGGACTGAGAAGGCCTGGAAGGGACTGGAAAGGACCAGTTCTTTGAAGGCCAGTGCCTACTGAATCTAGGTGGCTGTACTTGTAAGAAATCTTACAGTTTGCATAGATTTAGCTTTTTCCTCCACTCTTTTGAGGACTTCTTCCACTTTGTTGCCAAAAAGGCGGTCTTGGTTTAAGGTTGCATCCAGTAATTTAGCTTTAACATGATCTGGCAAGTTTTGCTCCTTAAGCCAAGCATGCCTTCTACGTACAGACCCAGGGACAGCAGCCCTGCAAGATGCTTCTAAAGCATCAAAACCACATTGCAAATTATGTTTACCAACTTGGTCGAATGCATTAACTCTTGTAAATCTTTGTGTTCAGCACAGTCAGGAATAAACAACATTCTCAGTTTAAGTAGTCCCATAATATGTTGCTGATACTTTAACATATGAAACTGGCAATTTAAAGCCCTAATGGTCAGATTAGTAGAGGTATATACCTTCTCACCCCATCTGTCTAAAGCCCTGGAATCCCTATCAGAAGGGGTAGGATTCTTGGCAGTAGTAGCCTTAATACTTGGGAAATGCCCTCTGGATCCACAGTGGGATTCTTGAAGAGGAATTTGTGAGAGTCAGGTACTCTATACTACCTGTCAGGTTTCCTGGGAGCTGGAGGCAAAGTGTCTGGGGTAAGTCTGGATTCCAGGAAAACATCATCTACAATCTCCAGAAGAGGAGGGATAGCTAGAGGTCTGTGCTGAGGCAGGTTTAAGAATTCCCTAAGTCTCTTTTTGGATTGTGAATATTCCTGGCTTTCCCAGCGGAAATGTTCCCTAAGGATATGCAAGGTTTCACCAAAAGAAAAATCCTCTGGAGGGGAAATAGAGGGAATGGAATCCTCTGCATCAGAATCCTCATAAGTAGATAAGGGTAAATCGGGGTAGTCAGAAGGAACAGAGATATCAGATTCCTGATCAGAAGGAAAAGCAGTTCTAGGTCTCTTAGAGGGGGAAGACTGGCCTCCCCTAATTAAGGTAATAAGGTCTTCAGCCATTCTAATCATTTGTTTTTGAGGCATGTGGGCCTGAGAATGCGTTTAGGTCATCGGTTTTCTAGGCGTAGTGCGAGCTTAGGGCTTGAGGAATTTGGTATTTTTAGCTTGAAACAAAGTCGTCGGTTTAATATGAAAATCACAAACCAAAGAAATTACCAGAGTGGTCCAAAGGTCTGTAAAGTAAAATCCAAAAATCCAATAAAACAAAACCAGAGCAACCGCCACGGCTAAGGCTTCAAATTTTAATAAAACAGAAAAGTACAGTTTTGTACCTACCATAAATGTAGATGTTCGAGGATTCCATTGCTGCAGTCCTGACTATTGGGTATAGTCCGCGTCCAGTCGGCCCGAATACCAGAGTATAAGGCTGACGTCGGTCAGGGCGCATTAGACTGACGTCAGTACGTCAGGGTACTAATGCGCATGACCGACGTCATATCCTCAGTCTTTTCTTGCCCCAGATGTCAGAAGACCCTAAAAAGACAAGTCCCAAAATACCTGCACCAAAAACATGTACAATATATACAACAATATATACAAAAATATAAGCATGTAAACTCACCTACACAACCACCCCTAAACACAGAGGGGAAGGAGGGAGGGTAAATTGGACTGCAGCAATGGAATCCTCGAACATCTACATTTATGGTAGGTACAAAACTGTACTATGTTCTTCGTTTTCCATTGCTGCAGTCCTGACTATTGGGTAGAATCCCAAAGCAGAGGTAAGGGAGGCTGGCAAATCATAAAGAAGTAGGAGCTGACAACATGCCTTGCAAAACAGCTGTGGCAAAACCAGCCCTAGACTTAGAGTAGATAGGAAGGTGATAATGCTTAGAGAAAGTATGCACTGAACTCCAAGTAGCTGCTTCCAAAATATCCTTAGTTGCCACCCGCCTTAGAAATGCTGTTGAAGTGGCAGTAGCCCTAGTGGAATGAGGCCTAATCCCAGCTGGAATCTCCTTGCCATGATGGGAATAACAAAATGCAATGCAAAAGCCAATCCACCTAGAAATAGTTTGTTTTGACACAGGCTTGCCCTGTGAACTCAAAGCAAAAGAAACAAACAACTGCTGAGACTGCCTAAAATCCTTAGTCCTGCTTAAATAATAACGCAATTGCCTGTGTACATCTAAAGTGTGCAAAATCTTTTCCCTTTATTTTGAGGGTCTGCATAAAACGTAGGCAAATGAATAGTTTGGTTTAAAGCCACACTAGAAACCACCTTAGGCATAAAGGAAGGATTAGTACGTAATGATACCCTATCCTTATGGAAAATCAAAAGGGCTCTACTGCCATAAGGGCCTGCAACTCAGACACCCTTCTTGCAGAAGTAATAGCCAACAGAAAAGCAGTCTTCCATGACAAGTATTTCAATTCAGCAGTAGCTGCAGGCTCAAAAGGTTGTAGAGTAAGTTTTTCCAACACAAAATTGAGATCCCAAGCAGGAGTAGGAGCTCTACGGGGGTCTTATATTCTTTGCCCCTCTAAGAAACTGCTTGAACAAAGGATGCGAAAACAAAGGTGGGTCACAATCATAGTGAGCTGAAATTGCTGCAGCATGAATCTTAATGGAAGAGAAGGACAAACCTTTGTCCAATAACTCAGTAAGATATTGAAGAGCCACACTCAAATTAGGCTCAGAAATCTCCAAATTCTTTGCTGTACTCCAAAATAAAAATCTCTTCCATTTTTCTGCGTACACTCTCCTTGTAATAGGTCTTCTAGCTTCCATAATCACATTTAAAACTTGTTGAGGAAGTTGAGACCTGCTGTGTTTCAACACAGAATATGCCAGGCTGTTAGATGAAGAGAGTGAAGCTTGACATTGAGCAGATGACCGTCCTTCTGAGATAACAGATGAGGAATCAGAGGTAAAGGCCATGGAGGCTTCTTTACCAGACTCCGTAGTAGTGGGTACCAGTGTTGCCGAGGCCAATCTGGAGCTATCAAAATCATCCTTGGCCTGTCTTGTCTGACCTTTAATAGTACCTTTGGAAGAAGAGGCAGAGGTGGAAAGGCATACACATGAAGGTTTTTCCAACTGAAAGACAGAGCATCCACTTTCCAAGCTGTGTGATGAAACCCCTTTGTGCAATACTTTGGCAGCTGGTGGTTTAGTGGAGAAGCGAACAGATCTATGTCTGGAGTTCCCCATGACACTGTCAATTTCTGAAATACATGAAGATCCAGTTTCCACTCGTGGGGATCCATGATTTGTCTGCTTAACACATCTGCTAAGGAGTTCTGTGCTCCTGGCAGAAACCTTGCCTGAAGAGTTAGTTGCAAGCTTAGCGCAGTCTCCCATAAAATCATTGCTTGCCTGCATAGAGGATAAGAATGTGTTCCCCTTGCTTGTTGATGTACCACATGACAGTTGTGTTGTCTGTTAGAATCAACACCTGCCCTGGAAGAAGTAACTCCTTGAAAGCCATTAATGCAAACTGGACTGCTAACATCTCCTTCATGTTGATATGTAGATGCTGTAGTCTGGCAGGCCACTTGTCTTGTATCCACTTTCCATTTAGATGAGCTCCCCAAGCAATGTCCGAGGCATCTGTCGTTAAGATCTGACTTGCCTCTGGCGGGTCACAGAGAGTCCCTTGTTTAGGTGACATTCCTGAGCCCACCACAAGAATTCTTTTGAAGGCAAGGTATTATTTGAATGACAGTGTCCAAATCCTGGCAGTGCTGTGTCCATACATTTTGAGATACCATTGTAGCTTCCTCATATGCAGTTTGGCATTGGGAAGCACCAGAATACAAGATGCCATGAACCCTAATGCTTGAAGGACTGTCCTTGCAGTCAGCACGGACTGATGAGATAGTTGATGGAAGTAAAGTGACAGACTCTTTTGTTTGTCCGGGGTTAAAAGGCCATCTGGGCTGCTGTATTCAGTCTCACACCCAGAAAGCACATGTCTTGAGAGGGTACTAGACTGGACTTTATTTCGTTCACAGAATACCCTAGGCATCTTAGCACTGCTATAACATATTCCAGATGCTGTAGAAGGTCTTCCTTTTCTTGAGCCAGAATCAGGCAGTCGTCCAAGTAAGGATAGATTTGAATTCCTTGAAGCCTGAAGTAAGCTATCACTGGAGCCAGAACCTTTGTGAATACTCTGAACTCAGTAGATAAGCCAAAGGGCAATGCAGAGAACTGATAATGAGAATTTCCAGCTCGAAACCGCAGATACTTCCTGCAACTTAGCCTTATAGGCACATGAAGGTAAGCTTCCTTGAGATCTAAAGTTACCATCCAGTGATCTTTGCCCAGCAGAGGTAAAAGCTGTTGTAACGTCAACATCTTGAACTTGGGAATGTCCAAAAACGTGTTGAGGAGAGATAAATCCAAAATTGGTCTCCACGTGTTCCCCTTCTTTGGTACTAGGAACAGGCGAGAATAAAATCCTAGGCCCCTTTCTGATACAGGGACTGGCGGAATGGCCCCTATCTGGAGTAACTGAGAAACTTGCTTGTGAGCCTCTTTTCTTTGTGGAGGAGGAACGTCTGGCATGCCTTTGAAAGGGGGCATTGTATGGAAATAAAACCTGTAACCGTGGTGAATGATATCCAACACCCATTTGTCTTGAGTAATTAAATCCCAATTTTCTTTGAAAAGAGACAGTCTTCCTCCCAAAGGAGCTGCCAGGCGGAATCTACTGGCAGCTGAAAAGACAGGTCATTGGGTCTGTTTACGAAAGGACTGACCCCTGCCCTCACCAGAAGTCTGAGCAGGTGAACTCCCTGTTCTAGGCCTAAATGAACCTTGAGCCCTGCCCCTACCACGTCTAGACCTACCCCTAGACTGGGAATCATAAGCAGGATATGTCCACCCCTTAGCAGGCCAATTTCTACTAAACTTGGTGGCTGCACCTGCAAAATATCTTTAACAGTTTGCATAGACTTAGCTTTGTCCTCCATTTTCTTTAAAACTGCTTCCACAGGCGATCCAAACAACACATCAGACTGTAAAGGAGCATCCAAAATCCTTGTCTTAACATGCTCAGCTAAATTCTGATCCTTCAACCAGGCATGCCTGCGAAGAACAGAACTGGTAGCAGCCACCCTCGAGGAGGCCTGTACAGCATCAAAACCACATTGCAAAGAATGCTTACCCACTTGTTCAGACACATGAACCAAATCCAGCAACTCTTTACACTCAATACCTTCCGCCAAAGCATCCACCTTAGATTTCAATTGTGAAAGGAGATAATTCTGATATTTTAGCATGTGAAACTGACAATTCAATGCTCTCATGGCTAGAGTGGAAGAAGTATACACTTTCTTTCCCCACCTATCCAAAGCCCTTGCCTCTTTATCAGTGGGAACAGGATTTTTAACCACAGAAGCCTTAACACCTTTAGGCCCTTGAGAAATAGTTTCTGGGTCCGCCCGAGGACTCTTAAACAAATACTTATGAGCTTCGGGCACCCTATAATACCTATCAGGCTTAACAGGAGCAGGAGGCAAAGAGTCAGGGTTCAGGGAAGCCTCTGCAAAAACATCTTCCACCACATTCAACACAGGAGGAATAGCTAAAGGCCTATGCTGGGGTAAAAACAAGAATTCCCTAAGCCTTTTCCTGGAATCAGAGTAATCCTGGCCTTCCCATTTAAAGTGCTCCCTCATGGAATGCAGAGTCTCTGAAAATGAGAAATCCTCAGGAGGAGAAGCTGTAGGAGTGGAATCATCCACATCAGAATCAGAATAAGTAGGATATTCCTGCATATCTTCCGCAGAAGACTCTGAAGCCTCTGAACACTGTTCAAAACTATCAAACTCCGGTTCCACCCTAGGCCTCTTATCAGGCGGGGGCATAGAACCTCTAATCATAGTAATCAAATCTTCTGCCATTTTAAGCATATGTTTCTTAGGTACAGAACCCGAAATGCTAGGAGAAGCCCCCCCTAAAGCTGAACTAGGCCTACCTCTCAAAGAAGTTTTGGCAACAGAAGGAGAGGCTCTAACTACCTTGGGAAGAGAGGGAAGAACAGTCACCTGAGAAGCCCCCTCAGCCTGGCCCACCTCCTGAGAAGGCACATCCTGTAATAATAAAGTTTCTGCCTGGGACTCCATGGAAACTCCTGGCAAAACCTCTGGCTCCACTGAGCCTTCTAAAGAACCGACGTCCGGGACTGCCGGTTCATCAACCCTAGGCTTCGCTGTTTTGTCCTTGCGCTTCTTGGACGAAGCGGGCGTCGGAGCATCCGACGGCATTTTATAATTGCAACGCTTCCCAAACACTAACCTGGCACAGTCTAACCTCCTCTTAATAGTGCGTTTGTTAAACCTAGCACAAGAGCGGCAACCAACAACGTCGTGCTCAGGCCCTAAACAAGGTATACACAAGGTATGGTAATCCCTATGAGGTATCTGTTTCCCACAAGAAATACAGTTATTCACTTTTTCTGACATCCGGTAAAATACTGAGGCAAGAAAAAACCAAAATGTTCCCCAACGGGGTACTTAGCCAACTCTGTTTCGGTCTGAAACTCCGGTTTCGGAAATATTTCAGAACGCCAACCTGCACTCGCAAAACTGCTTCTGCATCGGACCATGCGGCAAAAAAGACTGAGGATATGACGTCGGTCATGCGCATTAGTACCCTGACGTACTGACGTCAGTCTAATGCGCCCTTACCGACGTCAGCCTTATACTCTGGTATTCGGGCCGACTGGACGCGGACTATACCCAATAGTCAGGACTGCAGCAATGGAAAACGAAGAACATCATCAGTTTGAAACATACAGAAGGATAAGCGCTTTCACGTAGTTGACTACGCTTCATCAGATCCCAAATAACACTGCTCAAAAGACACTTCATATACCATCTTGATACTAAAACAAATGCACAATTTACAGCTTATTAAACAATCAAACAGCAACTATTTAAAAGCAATTGAAACCAATAAAACAATCAGGACTTCCTGATTTTTCTGCTGCCCCTTGCTACTAATTCAGGTTTTATACAGACAGCAACATTAAGTCCTGGATACAAATGACCTTGCATCCTAAGAATCCATCTAAGTTCAGTCCTTTCTAAAATATTATTCCTATTGCCCCATCTAGTAGTAATTTTTAAGGGCTGCCAACACCCTAAAATTAAAAGTGTGCGTGTTATACTCAATGACATGTTTGGCTAACGCATTCTGTACATTCCTATTTCTAATATCATATAAGTGACCGTAAATCCTGTCCTTTAAACGCTTCACTGTCTTATCTACATAGAAAAGTACAGTTGTGTACCTACCATAAATGTAGATGTTCGAGTGCATTCACTGTTGCAGTCATTACTCTTGGGTTATCCTGCTGGCAGGCTACCCGCAGTCGGCCTGAATTCCAAAGTCTTGGTCCGGCATCGGTTGCTGACGCCTCTTCCCTGATGTCAGTGCACCATGGGTATAAAAGATGCAGCCGATGCCATTTTCTTCAGTTTTTCTTGCCCCAGATGTCAGGTGCCCCCAAAAGGGTAGGCTAAATAGATTATGCCAAAAAACATGCATTCTCTAAGGTAAACATTTCCTTCATCTACAAGCAAATACACCACATAGGTTGTATAGAATAGAGAAGTACAGATTAGACCCAGCAAATGAAAAGGGGATGGTGGGAGGTTAACCTGGACTGCAACAGTGAATACACTCGAACATCTACATTTATGGTAGGTACACAACTGTACTATGTTCATCGTGTTTCACTGTTGCAGTCATTACTCTTGGGTTGAATCCCAAAGCTGAGGATGGGTGGCTGGGCTAAATAAGATTAGGAGAGGCTGAGGCCCTGCAGAACTGCAGTGGCAAAGCCTGCTCTGGATTTAGAGTAGAGAGGCAAGTGGTAGTGCTTTGTGAAAGTGTGCACTGAACTCCAAGTAGCAGCCTCTAAGATGTCTTTGGTTGGTACTCCTCTGAGAAAGGCTGCTGAAATGGCTGCTGCTCTGGTAGAATGTGGTCTAATGCCCTTAGGCACTGATTTGCCATGCTGTGAGTAGCAGAAGCGAATGCAATGGCCTATCTATTTTGAAATAGTCTGTTTTGAGATGGCCTTTCCTTGTGATCCTGCAGCATATGCCACTAAAAGTTGCGCAGTCTTTCTGAAAGCTTTAGTTCTGTCCAAGTAGACGCGTAGTTGTCTGTGTATGTCCAAAGAATGCAGAAGTCTCTCACCCTTGTTCTGTGGGCTTGGATAAAAGGTAGGCAAGTGGATGGTTTGGTTAAGGGCCACACTGGACACCACCTTAGGCATAAATGTAAAGTTTGTCCTAAAAGAAACCCTGTCTGGATGGAAAATGATAAAAGGTTCCACCACGTTGAGTGCCTGTAACTCCGAGACTCATCTTGCAAAGGTTATTGCTAGGAGCAGAGCTGTTTTCCAGGATAAGAATTTAATATCCGCTGTTGAGACTGGCTCAAAAGGAGACGGTGTGAGTTTTTCCAAGACATAATTTATGTCCTGTGCAGGTATTGGTGCTCGCCTTGGGGGGGGTCTTATGTTTTTCACCCCTCTGAGGTACTGTCTTATTAAAGGATGAGAAAAGATAGGTGGTTCCGTATTGTAATGGGCTGAAATGGCAGAGGCATGAATCTTAATTGATGAAAAGTATAGGCCTTTGTCCAGCATCTCAGTTAAATATTGTAAAATCTGAGGTATATTTGGTACAAACTTGTCAATTCCTTGTTCCAAGCACAGAATCTCTTCCATTTTTCGGCATAAGATTTTCTGGTACTGGGCCTCCTGGCCTCCAAGATAACATCCATTACAGCTTTGGAGAGTGGAGTGTTCTGACTGGCTACATTATCCGCCATGCTGCCAGGTTTAAGGTACTGATCTGGTTGTGCAGGATCTGATTGTTTTGTTGGGTCAGTAAGTGGGATGTGTGAGGCAATGTCCAGGCTGGACTTTGAGACAAGTTCTTTAGGATTGGGTACCAGTGCTGGTGTGGCCAGTCTGGGGCAATCAGTATCATTTTTGGCTTCTCTTGTCTGACCTTTAGGAGTACCTTGGGGAGAAGAGGCAGTGGAGGAAAGGCATATACTGTTAGGTTTTTCCAGCTGAAGGATAGGGCATCCACTTTCCATGCTTGCTTGTGGTCAAAACTTGTGCTGAATTTCTGTAGCTGGCAGTTGTGAGGGGGGGCAGATAGATCTATGTCTGGGCATCCCCATTTCCTTGTTATCATGCTGAAGACTTATGGATCCAGTTTCCACTTGTGGGGATCCATGAGGTTTCTGCTTAGTTCGTCTGCCAGAGTATTTATTTTTTTTGGCAGGAATTGTACTTGCAGGTGAACTTGATAAGTCAATGCAGTGTCCCACAAAGTCATGGCTTGTCTGCAGAGGGGGTAGGAATGTGTGCCTCCCTGCTTGTTTATGTACCACATGACTGTAGTATTGTCCGTCTTTATCAGTAGTTGCCCTGGATAAAGTGGATCCGTGAAAGCTGTCAGGGCTTTCTGAACAGCTAGCATCTCTTTCTGATTGATAAGAAGATGCATCTGGCTTGTGGGCCATGTGCCCTGAATACATTTTCCTGCCAAGTGGGGCCCCCCAGGCATAATCTGATGCATCCGTTGTTAGTGTCTGCCTGGCTGTGGGTAAAGTGAAATGATGTTCCTTGTTGTGGTGACAGGCCTGTGCCCACCATCAAAACTCCTGTTGCAGGCAGGGAATGAGGGTAATTAATGTTTTCCAGGCTGTTGCAATGTTGAGTCCAAACACTTTTTAGATACCATTGTAGTTTCCTCATATGCAGTCTGGCATATGGAATTAGCAGAATGCAGGATGCCATGAAGCCCAAAGCCTGCATAATTTTTCTTGCAGATAAATGGGTCTTTGTTGCCATCATTTTGAAGTAAGAAGTCAGTTGTCTGTTTGTCTGGCGTGAGATAAGCCATCTGGGCAGCTGTATTTAAACTTGCACCTAGGAATATTATCTCTTGAGATGGTACTAGTTTTGATTTCTTTTTGTTTACTGTGTACCCTAGGAAAATTAGTAATATTTTTACAAACGCCAGATGCTGTAGTAGAATGTCTTTGTTCTCTGCTTGAATAAGGCAGACGTCCAAGTAAGGATATATTTGAAATCCTCTTTGTCTGCAAAATGCAATTACTGGTACCAGGCATTTGGTGAAGACCCTGGGCGCAGTAGATAAGCCAAAGGGCAGTGCAGAGAATTGGTAATGCATTGAGCTAGCTATGAATCTGAGGTATCTTCTGCAAGATTGTCTGATTGGGACATGCAGATATGCCTCTTTTAGGACCAAAGTAACGAGCCAAGCCTTCTTGCCCAGCATGGGCAGTAGCTGCTGCAGAGTCAACATTTTGAATTTTGGAACGTCCAGAAATGTGTTTAGAATAGACAGGTCCAGTATTGGTCTCCAGGCTTTGTGCTTTCTGGGCACCAGGAAAAGTCTCGAGTAAAATCATTGTCCCTGCTCTTGTTGTGGTACTTGCTGAATGGCCCTCATGTCCATGAGGGATGAAACTTGTTTTTGTGCCTCTGCCCATTGATTGTGTGGCAGGTCTGGCATACCCTTTGCCCTTGGCAGGGTGTGAAAGTGGAACCTGTAGCCCTGAGACACTATGTTCAAGACTCATTTGTCCTGGGTAATCATGTGCCAATTTGGTGAAAAAAGTGCTGGTTTTCCCCCTAAGGGGGCTGCCAAAAGATAAGTGCTTGGTTCTGGCAGAGGAAAGTCAATGGGAGTGCTTCCTGTATGGTTGTGATTTGTCTTCTCCGCTTTTGGAGGTAGAAGCACCCCCATCGTTTAGGCCTGTATGAGCCTTGGGGCTGTGATCTGCCTCTGGGGTGTCTGTATCTGCCTCTTTGCGGCCTGTCTGACACTGGAAAGGACCAATTCTTTGTAGGCCAGTTCCTGCTAAATCTGGGTGGCTGTACCTGCACGAAATCCTTAACTGTCTGCATGGATTTTGCTTTACCCTCCATTTTCTTCAACACCTCTTCTGCCTTAACACCAAACAAAGTATCATGCTATAATGGATCATCCAGTAATTTTGCTTTAACATGATCAGGCAGTTTCAGTTCCTTTAACCAAGCATGCCTTCTAATGACAGAACCAGTCTTCTAATGACAGAACTCGTAACAGCGGCCCTGCAAGAGGCCTCCAGTGAGTCAAAACCACATTGCAAAGTATGCTTTCCCACTTGTTCAGCTGCATGCAATAAATCCTGCATTTCCTTGTTATCAGAACATTCAGAATTTGTCAACATTGTCTGTTAAGCAGTGACATTAAGTATTGCTGATATTTAAGCATACGAAAATGACAATTTAAAGCCCTTACAGCCACGGTAGCAGAAGTGTAAACTTTTCCCCCCATTTGTCCAGTGCCCTAGAATCCCTATCAGAGAGGACAGGGTTTTTTGCAATGGAAGCCTTGACCCCTTTGGGACCCTGAGATATAGTTTCTGGGTCAGCAGCAGAGTTTTTATATAGAAATTTATGAGAGTCTGAAACCCTGTAGTATCTGTCTGGTTTAGCAGGTGCAGGGGGTAAAGAGTCAGGAGACAGGCCGGACTCTGAAAATACATCATCTACAATGTCTAGAACAGGTGGAATAGCAAGAGGTCTGTGCTGAGGTAGTAAAAGAAAATCTCTGAGCCTTTTCTTAGATGCTGAATAATCTTTGCTCTCCCAGTGAAAATGCTCCCTCATGGTATGCAGGGTTTCACCAAAAGAATAATCCTCAGGAGGAGAGGCTGAAGGAATAGATTCTTCAGCATCAGAATCCTCATAGGGAGGAAAAGAGTATCCCTGTTCAGAAGAGGAGTCAGAAGAAATAGAAACCTGATCAGAAGAGTCATATTCTGTGTCTTGCCTAGGCCTTTAAGGCATCTGTTTCTTAGGCATGGAAGTCTGTCCAGGAGAATGCTGTACTTGTTTCTTTGTCTTTAGAGCTGTTTTAGTCTTTGAAGCTGAGGTAGGCTTGACATATAATTGTGTAGGTCTGAAAACACCCTCAGAAGCCGATGCCTGCTCAGCGGCTCCGGACCCATCTGAGGGAATAGTTTCCGAGGGTCCAATACCTTGAGTAACCTGAGGCCTAGTCGGCTCCATGTGGGAGTCGGTAGCTGCCTGTGGCTCTGAGGTAGCAGGTGTCAGGGGCTGCAAAAGCACCTCACTGAGAACCGGAGAACCGATGACTGGCCTAGCGGGGGCCTCGTCGTCGGTTTTGGACCTGGGATGCATGTCCTTCTCCTTTTCCTTGTGCTTTTTATAAACTCCGGTCGTCGGTTGTTTCAACGGCATTATATAGTTAAACCTTCGGCCAAAGTAATGAAAGGCAAAATCATACAGACGTTTAATAGTGTGTTGGTTAAATCTAGCACAAAACCGACAGCTAGCAACGTCATGATCAGGGCCTAGGCAAGGAATACAGTAAGAATGAAAATCTTTATGAGGTATTTGCTTCCCACAAGAAATACAATTGTTAACTTTTTCTGACATCGGTCTGGAGCAAGAAAAAAATTTTTCCCTTAGCTTTAATAAAGACTTCGGATCTGAAATTAGATTTTGAAACTCTCAGGAGTCAGCCGACCGGCACTTGCGAACTGCTTTTGCTTCGGGCACCACACGGCAAGAAAGACTGAAGAAAATGGCATCGGCTGCATCTTTTATACCCCTGGCACACTGACGTCAGGGAAGAGGCAACAGCAACCGACGCCGGACCAAGACTTTGGAATTCAGACAGACTGCGGGTAGCCTGCCAGCAGGATAACCCAAGAGTAATGACTGCAACAGTGAAACACGATGAACATCAACTGCACTCATTGCAATTAGCTAAATATACTAGGTTCTTAGTTTCACAAGTAGCATGAAACCTAGGTGAAAATTCAAAGTCTAGGTTGGGAAGTCTAAAAACCTGAGACCTACTGATAGTACAGCACATTCTGCATTTCGAACATGGAAAGGTGCCAAAAGGCAAACTTTCTGCTGATTTATCGTGACTATCTCTGCAAAGCAATTGTTTCAAATTCTTGTTGTTTTTGTATACAAAGGCAGGTGTATCCCCTATAATGTCAACAGTAACCCTGTCGACCATTAACAAATGCCAATTGCGTTCAAGAACCTTTCGCATAAGAGAATTATCATTGGCATACTTTGTCACGAAACAAACCTTCTCATTTCTATCTCTTTTTCTTCTCTTATTAGAAGTGATATTCACATTCCCATGAGTAGACTGACACGAGTGTCAGTCATTAGTACCTCATCTTTAATGGCCTTAGTCTTTGTGTTAACATAACCTCTGTCTCTGAACAAGGACATTAATGAATCTGCCTTAACATTCAAATCACCCTCATTCCAACATATCCTTTTTATCCTATTAAATTGTCCTTTAACAATCGTAGGAAAAACATGTCGTGGGTGCATGCTACTATAATCAAGCAGACTATTCTTCCAACAAGATTTTTGAAAAAGCGTAGTTCGAAAACTGCCTGGGACGTCTTTATAAATGGTAACATCTAAAAAAATCTACCCTATCCATGGAAACTGCCATGGTAAACTTTAGGAAATCAGTTGTGGATTCTAAATATGTGATGAACTCCGATAAGAGGGGAACCCCCCCCCATCCCATATAAAAAAAAACATCATCCATGAAACTTCTTCGAATCTTCTTCTTCTCTTATGCAAAAAGCTCTTGAACGCAACTGGCATTTGTTAATGGTCGACAGGGTTACTGTTGACATTATAGGGGATACACCCGCCTTTCAAGAATTTGAAACAATTGCTTTGCAGAGATGGTCACGATAAATCAGTAGAAAGTTTGCCTTTTGGCACCTTTCCATGTTTGAAATGCAGAATGTGCTGTACTATCAGTAGGTCTCAGGTTTTTAGACATCCCAACCTAGACTTTGAATTTTCACCTAGGTTTCATGCTACTTGTGAAACTAAGAACTTAGTATATTTAGCTAATTGCAATGAGTGCAATTGTTTCTATGTAGGTAAGACAGTGAAGCGTTTAAAGGACAGGACTTACGATCACTTATATGATATTAGAAATAGGAATGTACAGAATGCATTAGCCAAACAAGTCATTGAGAATAACACGCACACTTTTAGTTTTAGGGTGTTGCAGCCCTTAAAAATTACTACTAGAGGGGGCAATAGGAATAATATTTTAGAAAGGACTGAACTTAGATGGATTCTAAGGATGCAGGCTCATTTATATCCAGGACTTAATGTTGCTGTCTGTATAAAACCTGAATTAGTAGCAAGGGCAGCAAAAAAATCAAGAAGTCCTGATTGTTTTATTGGTTTCAATTGCTTTTAAATAGTTGCTGTTTGACTGTTTAATAAGCTGTAATTGGTGCATTTGTTTTAGTATCAAGATGGTATATAAAGTGTTTCTGAGCAGTGTTATTTAGGATCTGATGAAGCGTAGTCAACTACGTGAAAGCGCTTATCTTTCTGTATGTTTCAAACTGATGTTTCTGTTTTATTAAAATTGGAAGCCTTGGCTGTGGTGGTCGCTCTGGTTTTGTTTTATTGGATTTAATGTGAAAATCCGCAGGCCTGAATACACCCTCAGAAGCCAGTGCCTACACAGCGGCTCCAGACCCATCCAAGGTAGAGATATCCGCAGGTTCCATAATCGAAGAAGCATCTCGTGGTATACTGGACTCCGAATGGGTTTCAGCAGAGGCCTGCGAATCTGTAGAAGCGGGTATCAGGGGCTGCGAAAGCGCCTCACTGAGTACCAGCAGACTGGCAACTAGCTTAATGGAAGCGTCGTCGGCAGTTTTGGACCTATGCAGTCTGCCACTGTCTTTATACTTATTTTATTTGGAAGATCGGTAGTCAGATGGCTTAACGAAGCCATTTCGGAGTACGGAGAACGAGAACTTAAGTATTTAGCTACAAAAATAGCCCGACAACGAATAGTTTGGGCGTTGAACAAGGCACAAAACCGACAGCGAGGGACGTCGTGGTCTGGGCCTAAACAGGTGACGCAGTAAGAATGAAAATCTCTATGAGGTATTTGCTTTCCACAGGCAAGACAATTATTAACTTTTTCTGACATCGGTTTGAGCACGAAAAAAGGATCCCCAAATGGGGTACTTATCTTTTTAAAGACTTCAGGTCTGATACTGGAAAATGAAAATTTTAGGAGTCCGCTGACCGGCACTTGGGAACTGCTTCTGCTTCGAGCACTGCACGGCAAGAAAGACTGATGTAATGGTGTCAAGCTGCATGTTTTATACCCCTGACGACCTGACATCATGGAAGTGACAGCATCCGAAGCAGAAATCCTAAGACTCTGGTATTCAGGCCGGCTGAGGGCTACATGCAGGCAGATAACCCAAATGTGATGACTGCAACAGTGAAACACGAAGAACATCTTGAAGTTAACTATCCCAAAGTAGCCAGCCCCAAGCCTATGGTATCAGAGCAGTAGGTGCCAAACTGGACAACATACTTCCAGCCTTTAGCTCTATGACCATCAATGCTGAAGGTGCTATCAACCAAGGGCATTCACAGTGATGACATCAACAATATGTGGAAATAACTGGGTAGGTACTGAAACCAGTAGGGAACTGAATAGCCTCAATCTAATCCACAACAAAACCTCAGTTGATGGAGATGCAAAAGGAAGGATGACCTGTCAGGGCACTACTAGAGTACTGCTCCATATGAAAGGGGAACAGGAAAGAGGTCAAAGTCAATCTCAGCTTGCAACATGGGTCAGGACAGCTTGTCACAAATGTCAACAAAGGATATGGAAGAAAACAGATCTAATATTAGAGGGCCTGGAATAAAACACTTGGCCTAGATCCATCTACAGTAAGGAAGAGTCACGGATTGGGAGAGGAGTTCTTAGTATATCAGACACCTGCTCCTCCTATCCAAATCTGGTACCTCCAGGGAATAAATGGATTCATTCAGCCATCCACTCAGGGAATGAATAGGCTACAGGGCTTTCACCTAGAGTGGAAACTGGCTGCCTGGCTTTCACACATACTATAAGAAATGAATAGGCCAATAAAGGAAGTTAAGTCACTGTACAAGACCCAGGGGTTTGGAGAGATTGAAAAATTAACAGAAAAAGGCCTTCTGGGCCTATAAAGTGGCTTTTTCTGGTACAGCTATGACCTGGAATTAGTAGTGGTCCAATACGGCTCTTAAAAGCCACACCGGTGGTCGTGGCCCGCTTCCTATTCAAAAGGTAAGCCATTAAATCCTGTGAAGGCTAGATGATTAAGATATCTCCTCACCTTAAATGAGGGTCCCAAGTGAACTGCCCAAACTCCTTGAAAGAAGACAACAAAAGCAAAGTTATTCTGAGGTGGCACATTGCTTAGACTGCTGTAATGGTCCCACCACATCACTGCAATTGATGTCATAGCATGCCACATGGGAAAAAAATGAAGAAAGCCATAAATAAGGTAATTGACAGGCTCCTTGACAGGCATTAACCTTTTCTAGTGCATGAATCAGTGAGAGAGGACTAGAATCTCAGCAGACCAGGAAGACAAAGGAATCCACAAAGACATAAGATATCAAACCATTCATCTAGAGGCTTACAGAAGGTAAAAACCTTCTTAGCAGCATCAACAGTAACACAATTCAGCAGCTTTCAGGGGTAGCAATAATGGGTCTTCAACTGAAAGGACAGGGGACAGAAGGACTCTGTCTTATCCATCAACAGGTAGTAGCCTAAAGATTCTATAACACATCATTGAAAGCCAAGTGGTAGGGATATTCCTGGCCCATCTAGCTCCAAAAGAGGTGTGCATGTGCATGGACGTGTATGGAGTCAAGTGTGGGATGAGTGGACACCAGCTGTCAGATGAGAGGGTGCCAACACTCAGGGAAAAATGAGAAGCCTATACCAGAGGGTATGGTGCTTATCATCAATCTATGCTACATAAGGAAGCAATTGTGCACTAAGTGGGCAAGTCTCCCCTAACAAAAATGACTGAAGTCTACATTACAGAATACAGGCCCTGAGGGAGGAAAATTGAATGGACCTTCAGCTCTGGCCACGGAGTCCTGATAGACCCAGGGTTTGGGGAGGCCTTAGGAGAAAACTGCTTGATCACTACTACTACAGAATTGTGGCTAGTGAAGAATGTACTCTGGTTAAATCAACTAAATGGATGATGTCAACATTCTAGAAAAGCCCCCTGCCAAGACTGAATCAGAGAGTATACCTGTTCTCTAGGCCCCCCTCTGTCTACAGCCAGAAGGGTTAATGCTTAAGCCCTTGGTAAGACGAGGGTAAGGTTATTACTTGGGAGTGGAGTTCTACTTTCATTAGCCTTCTGATGTTGCTCCAGCTAAGGCCTGGATCCGTGTGCATGTGGGGTCCTCCTTCAAACATCCAAGCAGGCACTTACTACTGTAAGAATGGCAGTCACTGCAAGACACACACAGTGCTGATTCTACAAATGTTCACAGAAGCTGGTTTGAAATGCAGGCATTTACAGGAGTGCTTCATACTATGCTTCTTGACCAGGAAGAGTAAGCCTTGCTGGTAGAAGTCTTGACTTGATACTTGGAGGCAAATCTAACACCTTGATGCTTTAAGCTTTAAATGCTGGGGCCTTCACAAAATAAAAATCAGGATCAAGAAAAGAACTGTGTGAGCAAACTAAAATGTCAGCCTCAAAAGCTAGGCACGCTTTATCTGCTGTGGTACACCACATGTGCCTGTATAAGGCACATGCTGCCATAAAAAAAGGCACTTCAGAGAAGAAAATGAACTGAGATATAGGACGAAAGTCTAATGTTTAAGATCCCAATTACATGTACATGTCCATGTTCTCCACACAATTTTCAAAGCTTGCACAACAGTGCTAAAAGTGTAACATACATTTTCAAAGCATGCCACAGAATAAAATTACAAACAAGCTTGATAAAGGAAAAAGCAAATTACCTTTTCTTTGGGCTTTGGAACAAAACATGCGCGAGGGACTGCTTTCTTCTGTTTATTCTGATCCACTCCTAGAAAAAAAAACTGCATTATAGGCTCATTTTGTCAGAGTTAAGTAATCACTTTAGAAGTAGCTGCTACAACAATTAACAAATAAGAAACCCTCAAAAGGAAAGCACAGTTGTGCAAGAACTTACCTTGACAGTAGATGTTTGAATAGATGACTGTTGCAGTAGTGTTTACTTACAGGTGGTATCCTGCCACGAATAACCTATGTCTGAACAGTCTAAAAATGCTTAAACCCCTTCCACTCGTGCTACATTTCTGACTCATGATCTATGCGTGAGACTACATACTGATACTTGAGATGTATGGGTGCAAAGTCCTCAGAGCTTTCCTGTCCCAGGGAAAAATACTGAAGCTAATACTCCAGAGGATAGATTCAGACAAACAGGAAGAAAGGAGAGAGGAAAATGAAAAGAGAAAGGACCCATCTCTGCTAAGGACAAAAGGAAAGGAAATAAGAAATTGGGGGGGGGGGTGATACATTACAGACATCTATTTGAACATCTGCTATTATGGGAAGTTCTTAAAGAACTGTCCTAGGTTCATCATTTGATCAAGGCTGCAGTACTGTTCATTTATGGGACAACTCCCGAAGATTCTATACTGAAATGGTGAAAGTTTTAGGAAGACAGTTAGAATCCAGTAATCCTTGAAGGATGGTTCAGGTGAAACCTGCTCTGGCTATGGAAAATGCATCTATCTTGTAATGTTCAGTCAAAGTGGGAAGAGAGCACCAAGTTCATAGGTAGGTACTAGGCTATCAGACCAAGGGCCTAAGTAAGCCTAGCCAACAAGGTTCCCTGGCTTACGCCACCCAAGAAAGTTATTTTCCTGTGCCCCTGTCGAGCAGAGCCACAGAATATCCAATAATCTCAAATCAAGCAACTTCTTTTGCTACTACCTGTAGACTGGGGCAGGCATATTTTGTGGTAACAACTCACAATAGTCAGAAAATACAACCAAGAATGTCTGAAATAAAATAAGAAGTTATGTACCTACCATAACGTTCCATGTTAGTTGTCTTCTCTCGCCTTCTTTCTTGCTTGATGGGTTCGGAGCACTTGCTTTAGCTCGAGAACTCCTTTTACCAGCTCGAGGCAGCCCCATATCCCATGATGCAAGGCAGTAAGTACCCAGATCTCGTTTGTTGACAAAGGGCAATAACACCAAGCATAACTATACTTCCCAAAGGAAGAAGAAACTTACAGATGGAAAAAGGACCAGGTCTGAATGGTCTTTAGCATAATAGTTTCTTATACAAGGTCTGTCCAGGCCAGGGGGAAGGAGGGAGGGTCGCAAGAAAGAAGGCGAGAGAAGACAACTAACATGGAACGTTATGGTAGGTACATAACTTCTTAATGTTAAGTTGTCAATCTCGCCTTCATTCTTGCTTGATGGGACCGCGTCCCTAGCACCTCTATCCTGGGTGGCTCAATGGAACAAACTCTTGAGGACTGTAGAGCCAAAACTGGCTCTGTCCCTGGAGGCCAAGTCCAATTTGTAATGGGAAACAAAAGTGTGAGGAGTGGCCCAAGTGGCGCTGCACAAATAGTGTCCAAAGGCAGTCTAGCTTGAAAAGCTGTAGAAGTAGCTAAACTCCTAGTTGAATGTGCTTTAGGTTTTGAGCACAGCTGTTTTCCCCTGATCGTATAAATTTCAGTGATGACCGAAGAAAGCCATCTGGACAAAGTCACTTTAGAAACAGGAAGGCCTTTTTATTATCCGCATAGGAAACAAAAAGTTGATCAGATTTTCTAAATTTTTGTTCTGTCCAAATATCTAAGCTGACGGTGGGCGTCAAGATAATGTAGCTTTTCTTCAGCTCTATCTGAATAGTTAGGAAAAAATACAGGAGATCAATGGATTGATTCAGATTGTTTTTGAAGCGACCTTAGCTAAAAAGCATGGATTAGTTCTGAAACATAGTCTGTCTTTGTGAAAAATCAAATAGGGGGGTCGAACCGAAAGAGCATGAAGTTCAGACACCCTCCTGGCAGATGTAATAGCCACTAGGAATAAGGTTTTCCAAGAAAGATATTTCAGGGAACAAGAAACAGCTGGCTCGAAGGGGAAGAATCAAGGATGTCAGCACTAAATTTAGATCCCACTGAGGAGGAGGATTCCTGATTGGAGGCTTTAGTAGGAAAATTCCTTTCAAGAAGGCCCTGCAGAGCCTATGGGACATAATATTATGATCTGCTATCCCGACATGAAAATTAGAAATAGCAGCCAACTGAACTCTGACTGTGGAAGAAGAGGAGCCTGCATGAAAAATCTCTGCTAAGAAGTCCAGAACTGCCTGAACAGGGGCAGTAAAAGGATCAATATTTTGGGCCTTAGCCCAATAAGAGAAACGTTCCATTTGCTTGTGTAAATCCTCCTGGTAGAGGATTTTAGTGAAACTACTATGATATCTCTAACTGGGTTAGAGATCAAAGGAAGCCTGGCTAGGGAAGGAAGTGGAGCAACCATGCTGTGAGGTTGAGAGAAGGGATTGACCGGTGCAGCTGACCGGATTGGTGAATCAGTAGATCTGGCACTGGGTCCAGATGCCACGGCTGCACCAAAAGGTGATGATCGAGGAATCGGAACCAAACTTGTCGAGGCCAGTAAGGGGCAATGAGAATCAATTTGGCTCTCAAAACGGTAGCTTTCTGGATCACCTGAGGGATTAGAGGAAATGGAGGGAAGGCATAAAGAAGTCCCTGGGGCCAATCCTGGGTCAGAGCGTCTCTGGGGATGGCCTGATAGAGGGAAGAGGTTGAAGGAGCCTGGACATTTG
This sequence comes from Protopterus annectens, assembly GCF_019279795.1. NCBI lineage: Eukaryota > Metazoa > Chordata > Ceratodontiformes > Protopteridae > Protopterus > Protopterus annectens. Next base: position 1,345,802,153 of record NC_056741.1, on the reverse strand, counting down.
CTGTTGTGGGGAGTAGCAAAAGATCGCAACATGGGCGACCCCATTCCAGAAAAATCTCTTCCGCTATGGATTGCTTGAGAGACCACTCGTGAGGCATGAGAATAGCTCTGCTCAATCTGTCCGCTATAATGTTGGTTTTCCCAGGGATATGCGTTGCTACCAGAAACCGATGAGAGGAGATCGCCCATTGCCATAGTCTGAGCGCTTCTCGACACAAGGGGTAGGACTTGGTTCCGCCCTGTTTGTTGATATACCAAACTACAGACATGTTGTCTGTGTGGACTGCAATTGTCCCTACGGGAAGAAAGTCGTTGAGGGCTTGCAACGTTAAAAGCACTGCTCTCATCTCCAGGACATTTATGTGCAGATGGTACTCGAACGGTTGCCACGTCCCATGAACCATCCTGCCCTGATAATGACCCCCCCACCCGATCAGGGAGGCATCCGTGGTGACAGTGGCTATCGGGGACGGAGGTACAAAGCACCTGCCTTGGTGAACCTGAGACGATGTGATCCACCAAGCAAGATGTTCTTTGCATATGTGTGTCACCAGAATCTGGTGACGCATTGGGAGTTGCTGGTATGACCACTGTGTGAACAGCATCCACTGAAGGAGGCGCATGTAGAATCGAGCCAGGGGAAGAAGAGTAATGGCCGCAGCCATGAGACCTAATACCTTTAGAACCATTCTGGCCTGTACTTTCTTGCTGGCCAGAATGATCCTGACATGAGTCTGAATGTCTGAAACTCTTTGTTCTGTAAGGGTAGCTGACATCCGAACAGTGTTTAAGTTTGCACCTATGAAGGTAATAGACTGGCAGGGCGATAAGGATGACTTTTGAAGTTGACTGAGATGCCCAAATGAGAACAAAGGTCTATTGTGTAATCCCTGGCTTGTATAAGCTGATGCCTGGTGGTGGCTGACAGGAGCCAGTCGTCGAGATCGGAAACACCTGGAATCCTTGGCGTCTCAGGTGAGCCGTGACCACTGCCATGCATTTGGTGAACACTCTGGGGCTGTAGTGAGACCAAAGGGCAGGGCTCTGAACTGGAAGTGACTGGACCCCAGCCGAGCGGAGAAATCTCCTGGAGCGTCTGTGAATTTTGATGTGATAGTACGCATCCTGAAGATCTATTGAGCACATCCAGTTGTCCTTCTGTAAGAAGGGCAGAATTGATTGAAGAGTGACCATTCGGAATCTTGTCTTCCTGACAGACTTGTTGAGTCTGCTGAGATCCAATATTGGTCTCCAGTCTCCCGTCTTTTTGGGGACCAAAAAGAACCTTGAGTAGATTCCGGCTCTGAATGGTCTATTGTAACTGGCTGAATGGCTCTTTTTTGCAGTAGTTTTGCGATTTCTAACTCTGCAATCTCCCTTAGACCGGGTGGTACATCTGGAAGGGAACTTGAGGGGAAGGGACTTTCCTCGAAAGGAATTATGTAACCCTTGGATATGATCGACTGTACCCATCTGTCTTGAGTGAGGGAATGCCAGGCTTCTGGGTACAGTGATAATCTTCCCGACTGCCTCCAAGGAGGGACAGCCGGGCAACACCTCAGGGATGCTGAAAGGGCTTATCAGAGAGAGGCTCCCTGTTTCCCGACCCCCTCTGCCTCTAGAGCGGCGTCTGTTGTTGTTACCCCCTCTGCCTCTAGGGGTAAACTGACCACGTGAATCCGGCGTGACTCCTTGGGATTTACGGAACCACATCTTCCCACCCTTCTGTCCTTTGGGATAAGGCCTAGAAGGGGTGGAAAACGGACTCCAACAGCAGAAAGAGTCTTGCCGTCCTGCTCACACCTGGTCAAGGTCTCCTTCACCTGAGGGCCAAACAAAGCTGACCCATCAAAGGGAGAATTTGTGAAGGACGCCTTAAAGGGATCCATAAAATCACATAGCCGCATCCAGGCTTGGCGTCTAAGAGCCACACCTGTGCCTGCGGCTCTACTCTCCATCCGCAGCATAAGATATTAGCCGCATGGAGGAGTTAGCAATGGAATTGAGGGTTCCTAGCTGCGAAGCAATCTTTTCTTGAGCCCCTGCAGCTGTAGGATCCTGAACTACTTCTCCCAGCTCCTTCAGGATATCTCTCTGGAGTCTGGTGAAGTGACAAAGATAATTCAGCGAGCATAGCAAAGGTCGCTGAGGAAAACATCCGCTTGCATACCTATCCATGGTCCTAGAGTCCTTATTAGGAGGGAGGGGCACGGAAGGATCTGCAAGTTCCTTTTTGGTGGCCGCAGCCACCACCATGGCATCAGCGGGGACACCCTTGGTAAGGAATTGTTTGTCACTAGGGGCAGTGATAAATTTAGAAGGCCTCCTAGGGACTGGCTCTACAGAGTCAGGAGCTGTCCACGCCTTTCGTGCAATAACCTGCATGAGGGGGTCGAAAGGCGGAGACACCCAGGAGGTGGAGGGCCGAGATCCAAACGCCTCTAGGTATACTGACTCATCCTCAGAGGGATTGTTGGTGGGCCAGTTTCCCCTCTGTTTCAGAAGTTCTAGGATGTCTGAGAAGGAGACATCCTCAGAGGGGATCTAGGGATCCCTCTGACTCATCAAAGTCAGTATCCGAAGTGACAGACTCGGGGGGAGTCTACATGCTTCCTCTTACAAGTCCTCTTCCTAGGAGGATCTCCCGAAACATCAGGAGAATCCTCGGAAGAGGGGGAAATTCCCAATGGGGAAACCTGAGGCGGAGGATCTCTGGGTCCTGTAGCAAGAGAAGTGGCAGAGATGTCAACAGGTACCATAGAGGGAGGAGCTACGGGAATAGACTGCTGACTGATACCAGTGGCCAGTACACTCTTCATCACCTCGAATGCTCCCTCCCAGGCAGGTCCGAGAGAACCCGCTCCAAGAGCTAGGAACTCCAGGGACCACCGAAAGGGAAGACTCCGAGGCAGATGTCGGAGCCGAGCTCACCAAGGCCGAGGCTCCAAGGGGAAGAGCGGGCTCGGACAAGGGTCGATGCCACTCACCCCTCGGAGGAGACCATGGAAGCCCGACCACGAATCCCTCTAAGGAAGAGGAGATAAGAGTAGGGGCTGAAGGAACAGAAGGGGGTATCCGTCCTCCAGCCGTAGCAGTAACCATGCCCGAAGACTCCAACTCCAAGCTCTGAGGTAGAGTTGAAGGAGGAACTGTAACGGGGTGTGGACCAACAGTCGTCTGCTGAGACGGACTGTGTAGCATTTGGGCCAGTACCTGTGACTTGAGTAATCTACTGACCACTCTCTCTAGGTCATGATCTGACAACCTGGATGACCTTGAAGATCGGCTCCGATGGCTCCGTTCCGATAGAAGAGGCGAAGCAGGAGCCGAAAGTATCGGCTCCAAGGAAGGAGACCTCGACCTCTTCCTGGAATGAGCCATCGGAGCCGATACTACAGATCCTGTCGGCGCCGACTTCTCGGAGCCGACAGAACGTCTCGATGTATCGGCTCCAGCCGGAGCCGATACAGCCACCAAAGTTACGGTGTCGGAGCCGATCGGAGCCGACACCGATGCCTGTGCCACATGGGTGTCGGAACCGATCGGAGCCGACATCGAAGTGGTTAAAACAGATTCGGCACCGATAGCCATCGGCGAAGCTTTGTCGAACCAGAATCGGCTCCAGCCGAGCGATCCCGACTCAATACGAGTCGGAGCCGAGGCCGCAGGCTTAGAAACAGAAGCCTGGGCCTTGGCAGGTTTAGTTGATTTTGGTGGAGCCGACTTAGCGGAGAGCCCTCCGGCAAGAAGGCCCCTAAGAATCAACTTATTACGCCTCTCCTGCAGGACTCTCTGGCTGAAGGAGTGACAAATAGCACAGGAGTCCTGCAGGTGAAGAGGGCCCAGACAATACAGGCAAGAAGTGTGACCGTCTGTCAGAGACATCTTCTGACAGCACGAGTCACACTTCTTAAAACCCGAGACCCTCTCCTTAGACATAGTGTTGAGAACACAACACACACACACACAACACCAGTCTAAATTAACTTACACAAATACCAAAAAGGTATTCTATAAAATCCAACACACACACACCCTAACAGGGGGGGGGATGGGATAGGGAAAAATTGACTAACAAAAAATTAAAGGAGACAGGAAAATTCTGTCAGAAAGGGTAGAATATAACTTAAACTATCAATAAAAGAGTTTTTTTGACTAAAAAAGGGGCTTGAATCACAAAAGTGAACAACTTACCAGGAGCTGGCAAAAAGAAGACCTCCTAAGCGAAGCGGCAAACGAGATCTGGGTACTTACTGCCTTGCATCATGGGATATGGGGCTGCCTCGAGCTGGTAAAAGGAGTTCTCAAGCTAAAGCAAGTGCCGAGTCGGAGCCGAGGATCGGCTCCGAACCCATCAAGCAAGAATGAAGGCGAGATTGACAACTTAACATTCATTATGATAGTTTATTGGATTTTCAGAAACAGCACTGGCACCACAAAACTTTTCAGTGGTACTAAAAATATAAAATCACATCATATGCCATTCACTCAATGTCACCAAGTATCGAACTCCACAAAATGCATAGATAAGAATTAGCTGACTGATAGATTTTGAGTAAAGACATTTGAAAAAGCTCCAAAAGAAGACAGCTCTGGTAAAATAAGCTTTGATCTGACCCAGGAGGATTTTTCCATGGTAAGAATAGCAGAAATGGAGGGGGAAATGCACCTGGAAATAGTTTAGAAAAAGGAAGGCCCACATTTTGCCCTCACAAGAGATGAACGGTTGGTTAGACTTTTGAGTTTCTATAAAAACACTAAAAAACAAACTTTATTGGCATTCTCTCAAATACAACACAATCCTAATGCATGGAGTGATCTACTATTTTGCTGACTAAATGTAATTTATCCAGTTTACTCAAACATCAGTTTAAACATTATTGCTCTGGCAAAATCAAAAGCTACAATCAATAATATTCACAATATTTATTTGCATTCCCCCATCTCCCATCCACTGATTCACACACTATGAAATAAAAGATAAAACACTTACACAATTACACTCCAGTATCCCCCAGTAGGCATCCTACTCTCCATCTATATTTCATTACCTTCCTTCTCATTTCACCATCTGTCCTATCTTCTCCCAAATTTCCCCATTCCTTCCTCCTCCACCACCCTTCTTTCCTTCTCCAAAGTCATCATTAAACTCTCTCCACTTCCCTCACTCTGTGAATGTCTTGCATCTTCCATTTCCTAGTTATAGCTTTCTTCCCCATATAGTCATTATCAATCTTAACTGTTCTTTTTTGCTACTTGGCAACCCTTGTTCACAACCCTAACAAAAACATCTCTTATATAACAGGCCTTCTCACAGCCCCTTTTCCTTCAACAACCACTGCACTTCTAGAGGGTACTGCCTCAACGCTTCACAATTCCAGAATATAAGATTCCATGCAACCCCCATACCCCCCACATCTCCAACAAAATGCTGACTGCTCCTGGAAACATCCTGACAATTATGCAGGCATTTCCATGCAAATATTCTAAATGTGTGGTCTTTTGGTTATGTGCTTTGGCACTTGTAAAATTTCATCCCATTCTTCCAGTACTGGCTTCTTCCACTTCTCTCTCCCAACCTCTTTTCATTTAATTCTCATCTTCCATATTTCCCTTTCTTAATTTCTCCCTATCCTTAACAGACCCATGATCATCTTTCCTTCTACTCTCAGACGCTCTCTCTCTCTCTTGAATCAACTCCGGGGTCTGTCCATGTGTATTCCACAATATTTCAATATTCAAATTCAGCCATTTGCTTTTTGGACCTATACATTCCCATTCTAAAGTCCTCCCTAATTGAAATTCCTCTTGCACTTCTTCCCATGTCTTTAATCTTCCCCCTCCAAAAAATCCTCTGTGAAAAACCTCACCAGTCTAAAAACTCACAGCTTACAGGAAAAAGAAAAAAAAAAAATAGCAGTGTCCCTGTTGAAGTACCACGCTTTCCAAAAGAATATAGTGGTGAAAAGATCATTCGAAGTATCGTACAACAGAAAGTAGTCAAAACTGAAAGTAGGACGACTCAAAAATGCTTTTTGTCTGAAGACCCCTCTCTGTTCGTAAAAAAATACTTTACAGGCAAAAATGAGTGCTGCTTGGACAATGTGTTAAAGCTTGTAAAACCATGCACTTATTTCAGATGTTTGGAGGGGCATTCGTTGAGATGTGTCTGCCCTCAGGGGGTGGTGCCATCTGATAGGTGATGCATCACCACGGGGGGGGGGGGGTGCAGTCTAGAAAGCTGCCTTGCCAAACAAGCTTTACTTCTTTAACACTTGACAGCTACTTTTCAATTGCAGCTAATGAAAAATAACAAATCTACCCAAAAAATCTTAAAACAGAAGAGCCGCAAACTGTGGTTAAAAAGCAAAATCAAGTCAGTTTTTAAAAAACAAAAAACATACCTTAATCTATCACCTTCTACACTACGGTTAGCTTTTATTATTATAAAACCATCTAAGTATTGCCTAGGATCTGTACGGATACAATCTTCCAGCAAATTATATTCCTAACTTAAACCACTGTAAACTGAATAAAAATTGCAGGGTATGTTGACCTACCAATACATATAGAGAAAAAGTGAGACTCAGCTTTCTGGATTCGATTCTGCAGTACTTGTGTGTTCCTTCCTCAAACTTGCCTGCAGGGGTTGGGTCTACATTCATGTGCTGATTCCTATAGCTGACAGCTTCAGTGTTTGATGTATTCATCTAAAATGGGTTAGATACTGCTAAAAAGACATGGTTGACTTGAGACCGCTGTTTAGGCTGTTGGGGTTATTTTATATAAAAAAAATCCAGGTTACTGAGAAATACGACATACAAAAATGTCTACATATTTACTGGTCATTCTCTCAAGTTCAGTAAAAATTATGGAGGTCCAATTTCTTACGGTTCAGTAGGCAGTTAGAATATAAGGTATTCAGGTCTGGTGTTTTTCCTGCTCTTAGTCAAATCTGCCATTCTAATTCCTTTTTCCTCTTGTCTGTCATTTTGCTGAAGTCAATGTCTTCACAGTGGATCCTTTCAATGACATGAAAAATGAAGATGTTGTGTCCAATGTTTTCCTTGGCATGCTTTTCTGAGGAATTGATGGGGTGCTCTGACGTATGTCAGCACAGTGATGTGCTACTCTAACTCCTTCTTGGGGGAAGGATCTTATTCAGAGTCTTGTTCTCACCAATGGCAGATCTGACAGAGCAGGAAAACCACCAAGCCTGAATACCTAATTTTTCTATTAACTGTGTACTGAACCTTAGGAAATTGGACCACCACAACTTTACTGAACTTTAGATTAATATTATATACACACATATACATATATGTATATATACATAGTTTACTATCAAAATAATGAACGCCCTAACTATGAATGTTCATATCCTCGAACCGGAACAGTGAAAACCATCAAGCCAACTGCTCAGAATGTCGATTCATTCAGAAGGCAAGAATCTACATTCGACAGTTACTGGAGCACTCAACATTCGAAAAAAAAAAAACGTTGTCAAGGCATACACATTAATACTGTTTTGCAGGGGGGCAAACCTCCCCTGCAGCTCCATGTGGGGGGCTGCCCCCTGCACCCCCTGATAATTATATACTCCAACTCTCAGATCACACTACAGTGTCAGGAAAAGGGTAATTTTCCCGATCCTCACTGTAGTGTGATCCTATTGAAAACAGCCACACTCAAAACCCCAAACATAAGCTGCGTCTCAACGCTTCAGAGCCAACAGGATTTTTGTTAGCAATTTTGCCTTTTTGCACCTTTTCCTCGACCATATGGATGACGGTAAGGTGTGTTTCATCATTTTGATAGTCAACCTATATACATATTTACATAAACACACATTTTTTGTGCGTCATATTTCTCAGTAACCTGGATTAGTTTTTATAAAAAAAAAAAAAAAAAAAAAAAAAAAACAGAAGAAATAAAAAAGATTCAAGAGATAACCCCAACAGCATAAATAAGGGTCTCTCTTATTTGTCTAAATGACTACCAAGTGAGATCAATGTTGCCCACAAGACACTAAATTAACCCTGGATTTTTAGCAATATCTAACCCATTTTAGATGAACATAGCTATAACACGGAGCTATCAGCTACAGTAATCACATCAATCTAGAACCAACCCCCACAGGCAGATCAAAAGAAGATACACAAAAACACCACAGAATCACCTCCAGAACATTGAGACTCTTTCTGTCTTTCTATTTCTTGATATGTCAACATACCCAGAAATTTTTATTTCTATTTGTTTTGTCAGTTTACAGTGGTTTAAGGTAAGCATGTAATTTGCGGGAAGATTGTATCCTTACCTAGGTAATACATAGATTTTTCTAAAACCAATCGTAGTGTAGAAGGTGACAGATTAAGGCACATTTAAAAAAAAAAAAAAAGCAAACTTGGTTTTGCTTTTCAGCCACAGTTTGTTACTCGTATGCTTTAAGACTTTTTGAGTAAATCTGTTATCTTTCATTAGATGCAACTAAAAAGTAGCTGTTAAGTCTTTGGAAACAGGTAAAACTGATTTGGCAGGCAGTTTTCTAGACCAAACCCCAACTGGTGATTCATCCCCACTGATGGCACTACCACAGAGGGCAGACATATCTGAACGAATGCCCCCTCTATGTACAACTGAAATAAGTGCATGTTTTTACAAGCTTTAACAGATTAACCGAGCAATGCTCACATGCTTGTAAAGTACTATTTATGAAGAAAGAGATGGTCTTCAGACAAAGTAGTTTTGAGTGTCCTACTTTCATTTTTAAACATCTTTCTGTTGTGTGATACTGCAAAGGATCTTTCCACCACTGTATTCTTTTGAAGAATGTGGCACCAACAGGAACACTGCTAGTTTTATTTTCCCTGTAAGCCATGAGTTTTTAAAGTGGTGAGGCTTTTCCAGTGTTTTTTTGAGTTCGTTCTCCAACCACAGGAAGGGGATTTACATCCAGGATTTGGTTTAGAAGACATTATTTTTGGTTAATCTTCCTCCTCCCTGCAATTGGTTCAATTATTTAACCTGTTCATCTCATTACCCACTTCCATCTTATGGCTTTCATTTTCTCTGTCTTTTTCTTTGTCCTTCTTATAGGTAAGATTCATAGTTTTCTCATGTTGTCTACCTCCTGCCATACTGTTTGAACCCGCAGAAAAAATAACTCATCATGTGGAGCTTCCAGTATCTCTTCTAATACATAGCTCCCCTCTCTGTTTTACTCTCTCTAAAAAAATGTTGTCTGGCAACTTTTAAAAGGCCTGTCCGGGGTATATAAACTCAGAAAAAGACATCTGCAGAATCCAAATTCTCTGATCCATGTCAAGAGGTACAGTTTTCAGTCTTCCACCTTCAAATTGTTTTTATTTTCCCAGAAATTCCAACATAAAGTACTCTGAGACTTCCTCTATTGTATCTTTTAAGATAATTCCCAGGTATTTTATCATTAATCATTCTAATTCAACTTCCTCCCCTATATATCCATTTTGTTTATAAACACTTTAGACTGGTTTATTTTATACCCAGATTCCCAACCATATCTATGCATCAAGTTCCACAGTTTCTCACAATTCTCTGTGTATCTAGTTAGGGTAAGAAGCACATAATCTGCACACAATGGAATCTCCACCCTTTTTACTTATATCACTTCTGCCAAAGGTTCTATACATACTGCAAATAAGAGCAGAGAGAAGTCATCCTTTTCTAGTTACTCTTTCCACCAAGACAAGTTTCAATAATATTTTCCTTATTTTGACTTTAGCTTCTAAACCTTCATATACTTTCAGTATCATCTCTACCCAACCTTTAGGTATTCCCATCTTCTTAGCTGTTATCCACAAATACTGCCAACCAACTCTATCAAATGCATTTTCTCTGCATCTAATGTTAATACCACTTCTTTGTCTATTATTTGAGAATATTGTATACTACGGAATAAATCTAGCAACCTTCACACTATCACATCTGTCTCCATTTTCCAAAATTTAATCAGTAGTCCATTACTGTCTGGTGTTTTCCCTGTTGCCATCTTCTCCCATGTCCTTAATATTGTTAGAAGGCCTATCCTATGTATGGCTCTTTTTCCTGATATCCTAGCTTCTTCATTTCTGGCCATTCCAAGTTCTCATCACCTCCCCTTACAGTCTCCTTTTATTTCCTTGTATTCCTATATAAATCCTGATAATACGCACTGAACAGCAGTAGTACTTCCAATAATTTTACTCTCTTAAGAACTTTTATTCCACTGTCTATCTCTATATTCCCCTCCTTCCACCCCTTGTTGACAAACTCATTGTCAATGCCTTTGTGACCTTCAGAGATATTTTGAAACATAATTTTTCCACCGCAATTTTCTTATTCCACACACTGCAATCATCCCTCCTTGGTTAATTCTCCTGATCTTTCCTATTCTGAATCCCAGATCTTTCTTTCAACAGTTCTATCAATTCTTTCCACAGTTCTTCCTTTTCATTTTTTTCTTTCTCTAGCATTCTCTGCTACTCTAACTTCCTCCACAATTTCCTTTTTAATCGTATCCCATTCAACTGTACCTACTTTTTCTCTCTAATCTAATTATGTCTTACTTTTGATTTTCTCCTTTTTCCAATAAATGTTTGTACTCTCCTATGCCTTGCCAACTCCACCTCTCCCTCAGCTTCCACTAATCACAATGATCCATCCCATGATCTATCAAAGCTATATGATCAGTTTTAACCTGTTTTACCCCAGATTCATATTCTTTTGTGAAATATCTCTGACCGTGTTCTATGTCTAGCAGAGGAATAAGCCCCAAAACCCGGACCGAACCACAAAAAAAGGGGGAGTTTCCATATTTATCAAGGATATCCACACCTCCAGGTTAGTGGCATTGCACGAAGTATCGGAGATCATCCATGTGCAACTAACAGTGGGCAAGACTGCTTTTCAGTTTATAGCATCCTACAGACCACCCTCTCAAAGTCAGGAATCCCACTCGGCTTTCCTGAAAACATTGGAGAACATGAAGATCTCTCCGAACACCATTATATTGGGCGACTTCAACTACCCAAACATAGACTGGGAGCACTACTCAAGCCCCAGCACCTTAGCCCAAAGGTTCCCGGAAATTATAAACTCAAATGCTATGGAACAACTAGTCACCACTCCCACAAGAGGGGATAACATACTAGACCTGATCATTACCAACATGGGTACTCTATGCTCCATACCAGAAGTATATCCCTCATTGGTAAGATCAGACCATAAATTAATTTCACTGGATATCCACATCCCGACCCCACCCCCAACCCAGAAAACCACAGTGAAAAACTTCTCAAAAGCGAACTTCTCACTTCTCAAAACTGAAGTGGAATCCTTCAAGGTCCCAGGGCCAGTGGAAACTACGGCCCAAACTGCAGAATCCTATATAAATGCATTCTACGGACATCTCCAGGAATGCATGGATCATGCTATCCCAAACAAAACCAAGACCCAATCATCCAAAGGCAGGCGTCCAGTCTGGTGGACCCCAGCCATAAATAAACTGTACAACAGAAGGAGGAAGCTACTACATGATGGAGCAAAATCCCTAATACGGAAGGCAGCTCTGATCAGTACTAGCAAAAAATTACGATCCCTCATAAAATCCTCCAAGGCCAGCTTCGAGAGAAAAATTGCACAGGACACTAAAGACAATCATAAGGTTTTTCTCAGTTATGTTAGGAACCTGGGATGCAAGTCCCAGACTTGTTCTGAGTTGATTCTAAACGACAAAAAATACACTGAACCCACAGCCATCGCCAATATCCTGGCAGACAGGTTCAGTGCAAACTTCTCCACCCCTTCCCCCCCAAAAGAGCAAGTATCTATCCTGGCAGAGGGCTGCCTCCCAAACATCTCTGATGCTCAGGTGAAGGCTGCCCTCTCCAAAGCAAAAAACACTGCTTTCATGGGACCAGATGGCATCCCGGGTTGCGTCCTACATGAACTCCAAGAAGAACTAATCCCTCAAATAAAACAGCTGTACAATCTCAGCCTCACTACAGGATATGTGCCCACAGAATGGCGTACAGCAACAGTGGTCACACTCCACAAAGGTGGAGCCTCTACGGACCCTGGAAACTATCGCCCCATAAGCCTGACTAGCCTAGTCTGCAAGGCTATGGAGAGGATCATCATGGAGCTCATAAACAAAGACATTGGGGACCTACAGACACTAGATCCTACCCAATTTGGCTTTGTGAAGGGCAGATCCTGCCTTTTGAACCTGGTCGACTTCTTTGAAACAGTCACCAAAGCCATAGATGAAGGGAAGGTAGTCCACACAGCCTATCTGGACCTAGCAAAGGCATTTGACACAATACCCCACTCGGGCATCATAGATAAGCTATCCAGCTTAAATACAAACCCCTATGTCACAAGATGGGTCGCAAACTGGCTCAAAGACAGAACCCACAGAGTGAGAGTTGCTGGAGCCATGTCAGACTCGAAACCGGTCACAAGTGGCATCCCACAAGGTTCTGTCCTGGGACCGCTCTTGTTCGGTATATACTTTTCCGAGGTATAGGCCAACGTGGGAGGACTATGGCTCACCAAGTTCGCAGATGACTGCAAACTGGGCGCCATAATCGACTCTCCAGCTAACACAAACATCCTTCAAAAAGGTCTCACAGAGACGGATAACTGGTGCCAGAGCCATGGTCTAAAGCTAAATGCCAAAATGTGTATAGTCATACCCTTTGGCAAAAACAATGTGCCCACAAATTACCACATAGGCGGTAACCCATTAAGTACAGAGAAAGTAATTAGGGATCCGGGGACCCAAGTTGATAGCAATCTCTCCTTTGACAACCACATTGCCAAAGTGGTTAGAAAGACCTTCTACATAGCCCACCTCATCATGGAAGGATTCACATCTAGATCAAGAGAGGTAATCGTGCCCCTTTATTCATCCCTCATCAGGCCCATCATAGAATACAATGCCCATTTTGGTATGTACCTTACCCGACACCTGCAGCAATTAGAAAGACCCCAAATGTACCTCACCAAGAGGATCAAGGGACTCAAGCAGATGCCATATGCTGCTCGGTTAAAAAAACTCCAGCTTTACTCAGTTGCATACCGCCTACTTCGAGGCAATCTATGCCTGACATATAAAGCTATGTCCAATCCAGAATTAATGGACATGCTCCACCTCAGTAAATCTAAATCCCTTAGAGCCACTCACTCAAGGGACTTGAACCTCAGCACAGAAATAAATAGAACTTGCTGGAGGGACAGATTCATAACCCAGAAGCTCCCTTCGCTCTGGAATAGAATTCCAGTTCATGTTAGGCAGAGCACCTCACTGAATCTCTTCAAGAAGAATCTTGATGAGTGGATGGGGGATCGTAGGTTTGTCCCGGGATTACTTCCGTGTCACTATTAGACAGAGGCACAGTAAACTAAACCTTAAAAAGGGCACAGTATACTCAAATCAAAGGGTGGCGTAAGCCAAACAAAATCGGGCTAGGCTTGTAATTGCCCCAGGGCAGATAGCCTAGTATGAACCTATGAACCTGCAAGTATAACCGCCAACTATACACTTTCCATTCTCCAACTCTCTCACATCTTTCCAGCCCATTACATTCAGAAATTAACACATTCCCATTCTTAGGTAATATCTTTATTCAAGGCCTCCCTTTTATCTCTGTTCTCTACACTATTGTATTCCAGTCTCAAAACAAATTGTCAGCCCCTCCTGAAAAACTAGTATTTGTGCCAAATAATGCTCTCATTTCTTTAACTGCCACCTTGAGCAGGATTATACACCTCAGATATTGAGACCTTCTATTATTCCTTTAATACAATCATACCTTTCTCATAATCTACCTGTTCTTCTATGCTCATGGGCATGTTTACTTAAGAAGTATAGCTACTATGTTTCCTCTTTTCGCAAAAAGAGCACTCAAGTGATACTTTGCATCCTTCCCTCAACTGCATATGCCCAATCTTATCCTAATGGGTCCCTTGCAATATCGGTACTTGTGCATTAGTACCCCTCATATGCACAAGATTCTCTCTTTTTAACCCTATTCCCTAATCCAGTAACATTCCAAGTGTTTATCTGTAACCTCAACCTATTCATCTTAATCTACCATATTACCCTCTGTCCAACTTTTACAGCATCTTTTTATCAAGTCCTGCTCTCCTTTGAACCATGTCTCTCCTTTCTGCCCTTCTACCTTTATTAACACTTAGTGTATTAACACCTAGTGTATTAATCTTTTCTCTCTATTTTATAAACCCCCACCCAAAACTGTACATATGGAGAAATCTACCTTCCCTACACAGTTTTCTTCTGTTATGTAAACTCCTTACCCAGACCCTGCACTAACTATACCCATGGTAGTGCTTTCACATGTAGGATCCTCCACTCGCCATGCATCCACCCTGATCATCCTTCTCCTTACCAGATTCTTCTTTTAATCCTCTGTACCCTCTTTCCAACTTCCTGAATGTTGATAGTCACTGGCAGATAATGCATCAGTCCAGACCTTACTGACATTTGGCTTCTCCTGTTCTACCCACAACTGCCAAGTCAAAAATCAGTATTTTCAGTTATCATCATGTATCCAGGGCATGTCCATTAACTACCTCCTACTTCTCTCTTCAACAATGAATTTCACTAATAAAACCTTATCAGAGCCTTCCATGACTCTACCTGCTAATATTCTCTGTAATACCATCTTCATGCTCTGCTTTTCATAATTGGTGACCCTACTTTTCAGAATTGGTGACCCTGCATTACATTTCTATAACTCCCCTTTTCCTTTTTGTGTCCTTCTGTTCATATAAAACCACCCCCTCTACTCCCATTCACCATTAAAACATATTTCCCCACCACCTTCTCTTCTGCTCCTAATCATACTTACTGCGCATTCATACATCTTTACTGTCATGAAATTAATTTTCATAGTGGCAGCTCTAGTGATGCTCTGTACTTGAAATGTATTACTACTGCAATGCCCTCCCTTTTCCATACTAAATCTCAGATATTTAGCAAATAATTCATTCATATAGATTTTTTTCTCGGAAAACTCTGGAGTTTCCTCCTATTATGTATGACCGAATTAACATGTTTCAGCATATTCCCATCTATTAGAAGATTCTGTTATCTTCTATGCGTTTCCTTATTATGTCCCCTTTCAACTGCTCCACCCCTTCTTACTACTGGATTTTCTCTCTCCGTCCTTACCATAGCAAACCTCTTCCATTCCCATATCACTGGTGGCTATTATTTTTACAACACCTTTCCACTGATGAGTGCCCCTTGCATTTATATTCAACTGTTGTACTAGAATCACCATTTTCCCCATGCCATGTCCCCCTGAACAAGAGCCACATATTTACCTTTCAGCCCTTACCAGATAGCATAATTTAAATGGGCACTACATAAACTATCATCTACATTTACCGCCCTCTCATTTATCTTCACTTTTTTAAGAAACATCATTTATATCATGATGCAAATACCAGCAGAATCCACTTACTTTTGTTTATTAAAAACAATAAAAGATATCAAACAATGCAATCTCTCTAGCTGCTCGTCAACTTTGCATTACAAGAATAAGACATAACACAAGAGAACAAACAGAGGACTTGTCACCAGATTTAGAAAAAAATACTTCTTGTCACTAGATATCCATTTTTTCAGATAAATTAAACAACATAGTGAGATATTTTGGCAAAATGTATTAACTTGTACAATTGGAGTCAGTTACAAATTTCTTACTCTAAAGGTAGAAGTATACAAGACCTCATGGTACATGGCAGATTTTGGTTACCTATTACAAAAATTAATCACGAAATACAATACAGGGGAACTATTCCCTGTGGGAAATGCAAATGTGCATATGTAGTAAAACGTTTTTAATATATTAATGGAAAAAAATTCCAGGTAAAAGGAATGTATGGATGTCACAGTGAAAAAGTAATATATGGGATACAATGCTCATGTAAGAAGTTTTATATTGGAGAAAGTAAAAGAAGCTTTGCAACCAGGTTAAGAGAACATATTAGAGATGTATTTAAAGGAATAGATGAAAATCCAGTTGCAGCACATTTTAAGGAAGCACATAATAGTAATCCTATAGACTTAACAGCTACAGCTTTGGAACACATTAAAAATGATGGTATTAATATTACTAATATAAAACAAAAATTGTGGAGAAAAAAAACTACTTTGATTTAAAAATATGGAACTTCGATTCCTGGGGGCATGAATAGAGAATGCAATTGGAAATGTATGCTTTAAAAGTTCTTAATTGAGTTTTTAATTATTAAAGTGAATAACTGATTTATTGGCAGATATATAAAATGAAGACATTTGAGGAAAATGGTATATTATGTAAAGGCAAGGTTGCCGAGGCGCTAGAGAGATTGCATTGTTTGATATCTTTTATTGTTTTTAATAACCGAAAGTAAGTGGATTCTACTGGTATTTGCTTTGAATTTCATCTTTGCAACAGCTGTTCTTGATGGTTTTAATAGTTATGGCCAGTGAATTCACAAAGAACTATCGATACTTTCTTCGTGACATCTGGAGAAACTAATTCATCAGCAGTACCACGTATGGGTACAGATACAAGTAAGTGTAATAATGCTTCTATTTTTTTCAAATGGGAAGAGGATAGGAGACAACGTTCAGATAATCCCTTTTCCAACATTGGTCGAGGACGGGAAACAACTGTTACACCAGAAATTTAGGTACTGTGTGAGCAGGTTGAGAAATTAATTTTTAAAGAAACCTCACTTTTTCTCAACCTGCAAAGCCTGCAAAGATATAATGAACTTAATGTGACGCCCAGAGAACTTAGAGCTGTTAAAAGCCTGTCGACCCTTTCCGATTTAAGGGACGAAGAGGACAAGAAATTTTATGCACGAGGGACAGCTGCAGTACATAAGTGCAGCATAGAATGGGTTAAAATCTTGATAGAGAACGATATGGTGAAGACCACCATGTTAAAAGAAGAAACTAGGTCTTTATGCTGTGACATCATTGTGCAACATACGAATAATGAAACCCTGGACAACTTTTTAGCTGGAGTTAATGATAAACTCCAGTTATATGAAAAGGAACTGGTTGAGCATTGTTTGTCTTTTCGGCTTTTCCCGGTTAGGGGTCGCCACAGCGGAACTCCGGTCCACTAATGACCGGCAGACTATTTTTATGTTGCCGAGTTGCCAGCCCGACGCACAACCTTCAGCAAAGGCACGCCCATTCATGCATGTCTTTCGGAGGCCACTCGACCGGGGGAGGACATGCAGACTCCACACAGAAGGCACTCCAGCCGAGAATCGAACAGGAGAACCTCTTGCTGTGAGGCAACAATGCTAGGCAAACTTTTACGAGACCTGAGGGATTACCAGCATAACCAGGCGTTTATCACCACCACCAATCAGCAGCGAAAATGTCAGAAGGTGATGTTTCATCAGAACCACGAAGGAGCAGGAATGAGTATGATGCTTTCTACTTCACGTTGCAGCATGGTGTCTTCAACTGATGGAGAAAATGAGCAGGACTTTCCTCGTTTACCCGCAGCCAACAACCCTGGACATTTAAACAAGATTTTTTTGGGTGGAAAATTAATCTTACAACAGTCGTAAAAAGAACAAGAAATTACCCAGAACATTGGGCAGACAATTATTCAGAACTGCCATACAATCCCAGGACTCACAAACGAGTCAAGAGGTATTGAGATTGATAATATGAACTATGTAGTTAATTTATCAGGTTATAATTTCACATATGAAGAAATGGCAGTGTTAAATAGGGGTTTAAAGTTTATCCCGACAGTGTGCCTAGAATGCACGAACTAAAATGTGAAATCTTTAGACTGGTGAGAAGGCTACATTTAAAAGATTATTTTACAGGTTGTAAATACAATATTAATAATTCTATGATGAAATGAATGCCAATACGGATATAAGCTCACAGGAGGAAAGTTTTTATTCTTGTGAATCAGACAGTGAGACAAATGCTTACTGTAAATTCAACACTGACAATGCGGTTTATAAAAGTACGTTTATACCACAGTTTAGAAATTAGGTAATTCAATAATTTTCTAATCAGGTTCAATATACGGTGGAAAAAGAGTTAAAAATATTTTATCAAAATAAGCTTAGCATAGACTATAATTTGAGTAAAAGTGAATGGCAGAGTTTACAAAGACTTTGTCAAAATAAACAGTAGGTATGTAAGTCAGCAGATAAAGGAGGTAAATTGGTTGTCCTTCACTATACTCAATATTTAAAAATGTGCTATGCACATTTACAGGATGAAACAGCAAACTAAAAAGTAGTGAATTTTCAATTGTATGAAAACTATTTACTTATTAATTTACATTTGTTGACAGCGTTAGTCCAAATGGATATATGACCAATTGCAGTAGAGGCCCGGGGAAATAAGCTCAGGGAAAACAAAAACAAAATCATATATGCAAAAATTAATGTAAAAAATGCACATTGCAGGTACAGTACAGAGATAATCAAAGAGGTCAGAAATTCATAACATAGTGCAAAAAATGCTGGTACAATACAAAATATAGGTTCAATACATAATATTGAAAAAAGAAGGCAGCTGATTATATAAAATATATTAGTAAAAAAGTAGTCACAATAATGAGTTTCCAGAAGATGTAAGTAATAGTATCTAGAAGGACAAGGTTTGTGGTTATTAAGGAAAAAGAACTTGGCTAATGAGAAGAGGTGGGTAGGCAGAACCAAGTTAGAAGAGCTAGTTGATTGTTCTGAGAAAAAGTTTGTTTGATTTTGAAAAGTGATATAGAGGGACGTGAGGAAAGTTCACTAGGAAGAAGGTTCCAGGATTTTCTGACAGTATTACAGAACAGAGAGTTCCCAGACCTGTTGTTTGATTTACAAATATTTACAAGAAGTTTATGTGATGATTGTAAGGTCTTCAGATTGTTATAGGGGATGATGAGGGTAGATAGTATAGGAGTATTGGTGGGTTGGTAAATGGTTTTATGGGCAATGGTCAGTTGGTGGAATTTAAGCTGATTTTGAAGTTCAAGCCATCCTAGCTGCTTTAGATTATAACAGTGGTGGGTTCTGAATGGGTTTGCCTGTCGCAAATCTGGCTATGTTATTGTAGACGTTTTCCATTTTATTAAGGCTGTTTTTAGATAGATTATTATATATGGGTGAGGCATAGAGGAGAAGAGGGGAGAGATTAGAGGAGTGTGAGCAACAGTTATTCTAGCTGCAGGAGAGAGAGAGGAAGGGTTTGATCCTGTAGAGAGCCTAGTTTTCTGTTAACAGTTTTTAGAGTATTGTTGATATGGGTGTCAAAGTTAAGGTTATCTATGGTGATACCTAGTAGTTTGGTAGTTGGATCTGGGGATACGAGAGTACCTACATTGGATGTTACTGTGAAATCTACTGGGGAGGACTTGCGAGTAGGAGTAAAAAGGAGTTTAGTTTTTTGGGGGTTCAGAAGGAGACTGCGCTGTGTAAACCACTGTTCAACTGTGTTAAACACCTTCTGGGTAAGGGAGTGAAGTTCAGATATAGATGTGGCTGTAATGGCGTCGGCTGCATGCTTTATACCCTTGACTTTCTGATGTCACTGAAGAAGAGACAGCAACCGATGCAGGACCCAAGACTAAAATAATCAGGCCGAATGAGGGCTACTGCAAGCAGATAACCCAAATGTGATGACTGCAACAGTGAAACACGAAGAACATCAGCAAGATAGACTGAAAGGGGCTGGTCACTTCTGTATTCTGGCACTATGGAATACAGTAGGATGACAGATACATTTAAATAGTTGAAGGGGAGTGATTTCACAACATTATAATTTTGTGCTTACTCACACAAGCCATTAAAAGCAGAGGGGAAAAGGGGCAGGCAACTAGAAAGACAGTGGTGTTTAAAAAACAACAGTGACTGGGTGGGAAAAAATTATTTCTGCTTGAATCATAAGAGACAGAGCTGTGGTCTCTCTTCAAGTTTTAATATGCAGTTAAAAGCAGAATACAAGTAAAACACAAGGTAAAGAAAACAAATCACAGTATTCAAAATAAAAAAGGCAATAAAGCAATACAAAATACAACAAATTAAAAGCACAGTGACAAGACTTATTCCCGTCAAGATGAGTAAAGGTAAGAGGGAGAAGCTGAATGGCTAGTGGTGGACTTACAGAAGTGACAGGTGGTACTGCTGAACTCGTGCACCTCAGAAGGGTAGGAGTATTAAACCAGTTAGGAAGAACTGTAAATATGTAGGATGGACATCAATCACTTGAAGTGCAGAACATACTTTTGAGTATGTGAATGTCCCTAGGAAAAGTGTTTGTTAGGCTGTTGGATTGTAAGTTTTTTTTATGCTGTATTGGTTAAACAACCAGTATGCTGATAAGATAGTGAATTTTTCATCCCAGAGCCACAATATAAGATTTCCCACAGTTTAAGAGTTTGCAGAACATTACAAATATTACAGGCAGATATATGACACCCTTTTAGGTAGCACTCTCCATGGCAGCTAAGTGCCAGTATTTGAGAGCCGCCTCAGAGCTCTTCAGGTGTAAGTATTGCTGAAGCAAAGCATCACAGTTCCCACTAATGGAGAAGGTTAAAGCAAAGGAATATGGTCTGTTAAGGCTGGAAGGCTCTTGGCACAGAACAGCTCACTGCAGATTATAAGACCTTAAGGGAAGAGATGTCTTCAAAGCTGTACCAAATTTATCAACAGGAGTTGGACACTGCCATATGGCTGCTGTCCATGTTCAGGATGGCTATCATAGTCATTCTCCATCCTGGGCTGCATTCCTGACAAGAGTGCTCTACAGGGAATTTTTAAACTCTGACAACTCATTATATTACCAAAACATTTGCTCCCAGTTACATCTTTCTTCCTCAATCACACCTCCAACATTTGCTGTCTACCTCAGGAAAAATTCTTTGGAGTCTGCTTGGAGTATAAAAACACCTATGCAAACCCTTCTAAGCATAAATCCTGAACCTTATAGACTTTGTTGCATATTTGGGAGGATATCCTCCCACTGTTTCTTTATGAATTGCTTTATCCCGTGTCGCTTTCCAGTCTTTCCTAACCTCCACAGATTGACTTCAATAGTTATTGTGCAATGTTTTACATGTTCTATTAATTATCATTTTTTAACAGTAGCTTCTGTTACAGGTTCAACTAGTGAAGGTCTTTCACTTAAGATTCCTCTATACCCTTTTTCTTTGCCTGTACTCCGATATCAATCCTTGATAGGGAAAGCAGTCGCTAGCCTGCAGTCCAAATGACATCTTGGCCTATTCTCACTCTACTACCTTTCTGTCTCTCTCTCTCTCTAGTTATTTGTTCCCAATACCTTGGATCCTTTGTCAATATTCTCCAATAAATTCCAGTCCCCACTTGCCTATTCTCTGTACCCCTAACTGCAGTCATCCTTATCGGGAGAATCTCTTTAACTCCATTGTCATAGTCTTCTCTTACAACTTTTTTTTAGGCCACAGTTGGATTAAAATGTTTGGAAAATGCTCTAAAATGCATCCTAGAGCATCTATAAACCTACTGCTTCTTGATCCCCGACTTGAGTTATTTCCTAAATAGTTATTACTGTGCTGTCTTGATCACTGAGGTGTGCTGAAAGGAAGCAAGGAAAGCTAAAACTGAATAGCAACAGTGAATTTCTTTCCTAAATTGAAATATCTTTTCAACCCATCATTTGATGAAAAGGTTGTGTAAAAAGAAAAAAAATTAAAATGTAATTCAGTGCATACAAAAAGCTATGGCTATGGAAAAAAATAACTGAAGGGTAAGGCAAAATGCGGGAAAAGGAAGAAACAAGTAATGTGCATGATATGGGAAGCCCAAGATGGGTGAAAACAGAAGGAAGGACTGGAGGGTGTGTAGGTGGGGGGAGCTGAAACATTAGACCTAGGGCACAATTTCACCTTAGTCTAAACCTGTACATACAGCTGTTGTAATGCATCATTGCTGCTACTAAATGCCTAACTGTTAACATCCCTTTGTGAAATGGGCCAACAGACCTGTTATAATATAAGAGGATTGTACTACAGGTCACTCTGTACATACTACTACTAAACGTTTGCAGCATGAACTAAAAGGTTGCTTAGGAGGGTTAGCAGTGTCAGGGTGAT
Organism: Protopterus annectens; assembly: GCF_019279795.1. Taxonomy (NCBI): domain Eukaryota; kingdom Metazoa; phylum Chordata; order Ceratodontiformes; family Protopteridae; genus Protopterus; species Protopterus annectens. The sequence goes on along the minus strand of NC_056741.1, from coordinate 1,345,780,003 downwards.
ACTTAGACTCAAAGTGCCCAGGGGGCCCCCAAATTGACATTTGCTGGGGGCCCTCAAAATGCTAACAGCGGTCCTGTTTGACAGTAATATTGCTGAGAAATGGAAAGTGTTTGAGCAAGAGTATGATATTTTCATACAGGCTGCATTTTCTAATAAAGATGATCTTACAAGGACATTTATTCTACTTAATTTAGCTGGGTCAGAAGCTATAGAAAGGGAATGTTCCTTTGTGTATGCACCTGACATTTATGCTGGAGAGGGTGGAAAACATTCATACTGTTGTACCGGCTGAGTCAAGGGAGGACCCCGAGTGCTTGAAATGTAAATTTAGAGAAATGTGTAACCCCCAAATATTACAATGGAAAGGCACTTATTTTACCACAAGGGATCAAAATCCTGGTGAAACTTCTGCAGCATATATAACTGACCTGAGAAAGCTAAAACATGCAAATTTGGTGATTTGAGAGATAAGCTCATAAAAGACAGACTTGTATGTGGCATAAAAGATGATGCTGTGAGAAAGATTTTGCTTCGTGACAGTGATTTAACTTTGAATAAGGCCATTGAAATTTGTCAGATATACGACTCACAGAACACACAAATATACTTACAAATGAGAGCAGCTTTAGAAGGCACAGTGATAAAAGCTTATACTGATAGCATGCATGTGGTTAAAAGAAACAGGCTCTAGCACATGGCAGCTATAAGCCCTGCAGCACTCACTGGTAAACCCCAGAACTTTTTAGCACATTCCAGAGTTCGCTCAGTGTCAGTGAAGCAGAAGAGTGAGTCAGCAAACTGAAAGCACAAGCCCCAGCCTAGTTTCATTGCCAAGTGTCGTAATTGTAGTGGTACTCATGAACCTAAAAGGGAAAAGTTTTGTAAAACAACCAAGTACTGAGCAGGAGTGAGAGTGCGAAAATAACAGAAGATAACAATCCAAGATGTAAAATCCACGTAGTTTATTGCAGACAAGAACAAACGGATAAGCGCTTTCACTGTATCAGCATCTTCAGATCCATGAAACAAACCTCCTAACACAAACTAGTTATATATTAAAAGCACACTGAGACAATTAAATAATTAACCTATCAAGAAGATGATCCAACACAAACCTCTATTTAAAGGCATAGCAAACTGCAAAGAACAGAAAAAGAACAGAAAAAAGCTCACTACAACAATAACAAGTAACGGTATTATTACCATTTCTGGGCCACATGAACACATGGCCCAGTTTAAAATCCGTAATGTCCCTAGTAGCCTTATGCCTTTTCTGTTGAAGTAGTTTATGTTCAAACGCTAACACGCTGTCCAATACATTCTCGAAGAGTGGTTGTACTACTTCACTAGGGAATTCACCAAAGAGCGCTTGTTGTGTCATATTAATACTGTCAGTTAACTTAGCTTCCTCTGGACGAAAAAAGTCAACGAGGAGCTGCAGATATTTCCTGCTTACCTCGATATTCAAACGTTGCCACTGTGCAAGCAATGTGTTCATGTGGCCCAGAAATGGTAATAATACCGTTACTCCCTCTACCGTTTATACAAATAGGAGGCATGGTTCTGATAAGTTTGACCATGAACCTATTACTAAGGACAATAATAATGTGAACATTAACGTAAATACTAGGACTTTGGAAGCTGAAGTTGTTGGTACTGTGACTAAATGTAATAATGTTGTTAATACAGAGTCTCATAGGTCTGAAGTTTATACAGAGAACACTACAGGAAAAGATGTTGGTGGTCCCCTGATTAGAGGGGAATCACTTGTCAATGAAGCCTTTGTGCATGATTATAATGATTCTAATGATGTCATACATATTATACATCCGAGTATGCAGCCAGGCACCAATCTATATCCTGAAGTGCGCATTAATAAGGATAAACCCACATCTTTGGCTGGCAAATCTGAAGTTGTGGTGAGACCAAAGATAAGGGCAGAGCAAGTAGATTCAAGTAGTAATATTAGCCCTGATCTGTCTTTTCCTCTACCTACACGCCTGGAGAAAGGCCCACGGAGGTCACGCTCCATGAGTCGAGGCAGACGGAAAAGAAAGTCTTCAGGGGAACCCTTATCCCATCAGACCCTGAAAAAGATGTGGACCAACAAACATTAGTTCACAATATATCTCAAGTGATACTTAGTATTGACGACATTAGGCTGTTGAGTAAAGGGCTGAATTTTATTCCAAAGACACAGAGTAGGTTAACGGATACTATTACAGACCTTAAATTGTTTTGCAGAAATGTTATGTTAAAATATATGTTTAAGGGTTCCAGTAATGAATCAGCTGATAATAGGGAGTTCATATTTAAGAATTTGAGTGAGTTTGTGCCCACCAATCATCCTTTGGTTGAGGCTTTCTTAAAACTAACGGAAGACGAATTGTATAGCTTTTACGACAGCAAGAGAGATAGGAGACCTATGAGGTCTGATAACCTTACCTATAAGGAGAGGTTAAGCTTAAAAAAATTACAAGATGACTCCACCATCATTATAAGGCCAGTAGACAAGGGTGGTAGGATTGTTGTTATGGATACTTCGCATTATAACACAACCATGGAAATGATGTTGCTTGATAAGTTTTATGAAGTGATTACAGTGGATGATGTTAATGATATTATTAGGCATGTTGGCTATACACTTTTGGATATTTTTAAGAGTAATTTAATAGGGAAGGAGTTATATGAATACCTTTGCATCAGGGCGCCTGTTATTCCTGTGATACATGGGCTACCCAAGATACATAAAGACCCTAAAGTCCCACCCATGAGACCAATTGTTTCTGGTCGTGGGTGGGTAACTGAGCATCTATCTGTCTTTATAGAAAAACATTTAAGGCAAGTTTTGAATAACAATACTTTTGTATTACGAGACTCTAAGCAGTTCTTAATAGACCTCTATGAATGCATTAAACAACAAGGAACTGTTGCGGACTGTATATTTGTAACCTTTGATGTGCAGTCCCTTTTTACAGTTATACCGAATGGGCTAGGACTTGCCTATGTTTCAGAATATTTAAAGGAGCATAGTGACTACTTGGATGTTAAGATTGACTTGATAACACACTTTCTAGAACTGGTTTTTGAAAATAACTTATTTATGTTCAGAGATGTTATTTACAGGCAATGTGATGGCGTAGCCATGGGCACACCTTGTGCGAACAGCTACGCTAACATATTTCTAGCCCATTGGGAGGAACATGTTGTTTTGTCAAACATTGTTCAGGGAGCATGTAGTATTTTATCGGCGGTTTGTGGATGACCTTTTTGTTTTATGGAAAAGGACACTGGCACAGTTGCAATCTATGTATACAATGATGAACAATCTAACTACCTTCCTCAAGTTTACTATGCATTTCTCTGAGCATAAGATTGAATTTTTGGATCCGTTTGTTGAAAGGTTACCAGATGATATTATCAACACAGGGGTTTTTCGTAAGACCTGTCACTGTAACTCATTACTTATGAGAACGAGCATGCATCCACCATTCATATTTAGGAATATTATGAAAGGACAGGCAATTAAGGCCTCAAGGTTAAACCCTATGGATATAGGGTTTACCAATGAATTAGATAACCTGACAAGGAGGTTAACAGAAAGGGGGTATAATGTGAATGAGGTCAACCACCATCTGGATGAAGTACACAATCTACGTTTGACTGTAGCCAGTCCTTATTTTGAACCCATATATCCTAGCGTTGCTGGGGATAAAAAGATCGATTGCTGTGTTAAGTTCTCCACAACTTTTTCATCAGATCAGTTTGAAATCAGGGAGATTGTCAGTAAGTTTTGGGGTGTCCTGCAGGTCGATGATGACCTTAGGCAGATAGTAGGTGAAGCTCCACGTTTTCTTTTTAGGAATAAGAACAACTTGAAAAGGATGTTGTGCTATCCAAGACATGATAGACATCCTACAAAGGTAGGATGTACCAGACCCTGTGGTCACTGCAACTTTTGCCCTTTTATAGACAGCAATGTGGAGTTTTTTCATCCTGATCTGAGAAGAGTTTTTTATACTAAAGTGGAGGCGAATTGTATGACCGTGCATGTCGTCTATTTGGCAGTGTGTCAGTTGTGTTCCTCTTTCTACGTGGGTAAGACCAACCGCCCACTCAGAGATAGGATGAGAGAGCATAATTACCACATTAGGAAGTGCGTTGCATAATGCTTTAGCTAAACACGTGGTCACGCATGGTCATGACCACAAGTTTTTGTTTAGAGTGTTAGAGGTCATCACCCCAAATCAGAGGGGTGGTGATGTTAGGATATACACTGAAGGAAAAGAGAGTGACTGGAAAACACTTTTAAGGGCTGATAGGGGATTGGGTTTAAATGAAAGGGCATCCATAAAACCTAGCCTAAGGCAGCGCAGGCATGTAAAGTGACTATTTGTAATTACTTATATGCATATGCCTACATTATGTCCTTATGTCTCAAAGTTTTTTATGTATTTATATATAAAACTTTTTTATGTATTAGTTTATGTGTTTTGGAAAATCTTTTATATATTTTATGGAGTGTTTAAAGTCATTTTACGGATGTTTTAAGTTATTTTATGCATTTATATTCTTGTAGTGAGCTTTTTTCTGTTCTTTTTCTGTTCTTTGCAGTTTGCTATGCCTTTAAATAGAGGTTTGTGTTGGATCATCTTCTTGATAGGTTAATTATTTAATTGTCTCAGTGTGCTTTTAATATATAACTAGTTTGTGTTAGGAGGTTTGTTTCATGGATCTGAAGAAGCTGATACAGTGAAAGCGCTTATCCGTTTGTTCTTGTCTGCAATAAACTACGTGGATTTTACATCTTGGATTGTTATCTTCTGTTATTTTCTCACTCTCACTCCTGCTCAGTACTTGGTTGTTTTACAAAATTTTTTATATTTCTCTGAGCAGGGGCGTTTACCTGTGAAGCAGCAATTTGTCAGACTTTTTTTAAAAGGGAAAAGTGTTTAGCTTTTGGTCAACAACGCCACAAATGTAATAAATTGAATCACTTCAAAAGATTTTGTAAATCAAATGGCCCACATTCTTTCATTAAAAGGGAACATTTTAAGAGATAAGTTGATCAGTTAGACAGTGGCAGCCCACTCTATGTAAATGGTGTGTCAGTGTTTCATGAAAAAGTCAATGCAGTTGAATTAAAGGGCCAAGAATGAAGTATTCTGTATTGTTCGGATAACTGGCAAACCCATAGAACTCAAAGTTGATACAGGCTCCAAGTGCAATGTTATGTCAGCAGAAACATATGTTAGTGTGTGTAAAGGTGAAATGCTTTGATTTGGAAAGGTGTGCGAAGCTTGCTGCTTACGGAGTTGAAGAAATTCAAACCAAAGACTCAGTAGTACTTTCATGCTACTCTGCTGGGAGAAGCTACCACTTATTTTTATGTGGTCAAGAGGCACGTCCAGTCATTATTAGGGCTCAGAGGCTGTCTGAAAATCAAATTACTTTCATTTAATGAGGAAGCTCACCAAGTTAACTTAAAAAAAAAAACACTACTCTAATTTTGCCCAGCACATTTTTTTTACCTATGCTGACCTTCTCCAAGACACACTAGACAAACTTCCAGTTGTGTACTCCATAAAGTTATACCCAGAAGTCAGTCCAGTTATCAGGCCAGCTCAAAGTCAGAATAGCCATGCAGAGTTAGATACAGTAAACTCTCAATTAACTGGAACTCAAGCAACCAGAAAAAAAAAAACAATGCAATACAGCACAGTATGAATAATTCAGTTTTTCATGTTTTGCACCGTTTTCCACCCACAGAAACATACCTTACATTTTCAGAGTTTTAAAAAGGATAAATTCAAACTCTCCACAACCTGAGAATAAGTCAAACCAAACAAGTCAAATTGCTAAAATGTCAACACTTGCTCCATACTCACTCAATTTGAATCAAACTGCACATTCTCACTCCAATCTCTCACACACACACAGTCTCTTCAGCATTCATACATGCATTCACTCACTCTTTTTCCATCCGATATCTCACATACACTCTTCAGCTTTCATGCATCTCTCCGATCTGCCTTCATACATGAATGGTCTCTCTCTCATGCTATTCAGTTCATTCACTTCCAAACAACTCGGCATGCCACTGAAAACTGTTCAGTGTGCCACGCTTTCTAGTGGAGATATAAGTTAAAAATATTACTATTCTAGCAGGCTTTTAATTGCTGTATTTCAATATTAAAATCAAATCAATACAGTGTTTATAATATGGTACAGTATAGGGTACAGTATTTGTCAGGTCTGTTTTTAATAGTAACTCTTAAGCAACCAGAAACTACACTTATCTTGCATCTACCAATCCCCATGGGTGCCGGTTAACTGAGAGTTTAATGTAAAATGGTGTGACTTGTCCAGTGGATATTACAACAGAATGGGTATCTTTCATGGTAGTAGCTCATAAGAAAAGCTCAGATGACATTAGAATGAGTATTGATCCACAAGATTTGAACAAAGCATTAAAAAGACCTCATCACCCAATGAGAACAGTCAAAGTTGCAGCCTTAATGCCAAATTCCAGTATTTTTTCTGTCTTAGATACCAATAGTTCATTTTGGCAAATTCAGCTTGAAAGAAAAATCCTCTTTCCTCACTAAATTTAGAACTCAGTTTGGCAGGTACAGATTTTTGAGAATGCCATTTGGGATAAATTCTGCAAGTTGAGTCTTTCAACGTGCAATGGAGCAAATTTTTTCTGGAGATCCTTGCGATATCATAGTTGACATAGTAGGAGGTCGTGATGAAGCAGAACATGATAGAAATCTCAGAAAACTTCTAGAAAGGGCATGTCAAGTGAATCTTAAGCTAAACCCACACAAATGCAAATTCAGGCTACAAGACGTTACTTATGCTGGTCATTTATTTACAAGTACAGGACTACAACCAGACCCTTCAAAGCAAACAGCCATTTTTGAGATGCCAGCTCCAGACAAAGTTCAAGCCCAGCAACATTTTCTTGGCAGGGTCAACTACCTGGGCAAGTTCATTCCAGACTTGAGCCAACTTTCAGTCCCACTCAGAGAGCTGACCCGTAAAGAGTGAAGATGGCTGGAAGGGGGTTAAGGGATCCCTAAAGGAAGGTAGAAGAGTCTTCCAAGTCAAAGTAACCTTTTTGGATGATGGAAACCACCCTGGCATCCTGGGTGATCTCCATCCTGACAGAAAGGAAGAGAGAGAGGTGACGAGATGGAGGAGTATGACTTGGAAGAAAAGCTTAGTTGTCGCACAGATCTAGGTCTGACCTGAAAGGACTGCTGAGGAGGAGTTGTATAAGCAGGTGATTTTGAATGAGGGGCTCTCCTAGCTCTTAGAAGACGTCTTGGACCTAGGCCCTGCAGAAGAGGAGGAATGAGCAGGTCTTCTGACAAAGGAAGTCTTGGTAGGAAAATTCATGTGGAATTTGGGGACTGGGGAAACAAGCAAGTGTTTTAAATCTTGGAGTTCCTTAACTTTCTCCTGCAAAGATATGAAAATTTCTGCAGAGGCTGAACCAAAAAGAGCAGAATTATCTAAAGGAGCATCAATCAATTTAACCTTTATGTCATCAGGAAATGCCTAGAGCCTTAACCATGAATGACGCCTAAGAACAGATGTATAGGCCACAGCCCTGGCAGAAACCGCCACTGCATCACAACTGCACCTACTGGAAGGCCTACCTACCTAAGAAGATGCAGACAGCAGACTGAGAACCTGAGATTTAACTTCTGAATCAGGTAATTTGGACAAAGCCTGAGAAAGCAAAGCCAGGGAATACCTAGACGTGTGTCTGGTAATTAACAGCCCTTACAGCTAAGGTGAAGAAGTATAAACTTTTTTTTTTACCTAGCTTTTCCAATATCCTGCTCTCCTCATCAGAGGGGAAGCAACTTAGCAGAAGGACACAGACTAGCAGATTTGTCAGAGGCAAGAAAGACCAGAGCTGGGTCAGCAGAGGGGCATTTATAAAGAAACTTGCAGTCATCTGGGGCCTTATAAAACATGTCAGGTCTCTTAGGAACAGGGGATTGGGAATTAGGATTTTTGGAAGTGGAAGCAAAAGCAGGAAGAACTGATGGAACTGCAGAAGGTGCAAGGACTTCCATCCGAAGAAGCTCAATGTTTTTAATGCTTCTGATTCCTTCATCTTATTAACAGTTTCCACAAAAGAAAGCTCTTCTATAGAGAATCTCCTCCATTACATGACTCCTCAGGAGAAGCATATTGCAGAGGGGAAGGAATGTGGGTGGAGTGTGCCAGGGAGTCTTTATCAGAATCGAATATTCAGAGTCAAAATCAAGGATCTGCACCTCTGAATCCTGCACAGAGGAAAAACCCTGAGACCCAGAAGCCATCACAGGAGAAGAAGTGAACATTGGAACAGAGAGGGAAGAAGAAGCTGTAGGCCTCAGTGCCATAAGGGCTCTAATAAGACCCTGAGAAAATGCATCCCAATCGGACTGTGTTGTTTATACCTCTTCACCTTAGCTGTAAGGGCTGTTAATTACCAGACACACGTCTAGGTATTCCCTGGTGCTTAGTTTTCTGTTTCTTTTTAACGGGCTTCTCCACTGGAGAACAGACATCGGACGTAGGCTTAACGTCCGATAGATCCTTGGGTAGAGGAGCAGGAGAGGTCCCAGAGTCTTCCATTAGAATGAGATGCTGTTCCCCCAAGTTGCTCAAACTGGACGTCTGCAAGGCCTTGGATGTGCTATGATTCAGTCATGCCGGCTTCCCCACAGGTACCTGCCAAAGAAAGGGACCCAACCTCCAACCGTACCACCAGGTGTTCACCGACCTCAACGGGAATATCGGAGGAGGTAGGTGCAGAGGAGGAGGATTCAGGTCTTAACTTGCTTACCTTCCTCTTCAAACTCTGCGCCAAAGGATCCCCAGAACACTCCGTGTCCCTAGCAAGATGTTTGAGTCTATGATTTTCCAGATCAAGGTTTAAGGTCAAAAGACGGCTTTGCAAACAAAACAGGAATGGTGATCGTGACTAGGCCCCAAGCAAAACAGACAAAGCTCGTGACTATCCTGACGTGGAATATGCCTTCCATACCTACAATTTCCCTTCCTGGATGTCATGAAAACCAGCAAAAGACAGTAGCAAAATTATAAATACCCAACGGGGTACTAAGCTGAAGCTGGAAGTGGAGTGAAGGAATCCAAACAAAACATACGTAGGAGTCAACCTTTCAAAATGGCAGCGAAAAAAGTTCTGAGGATGGTACATGCAGATGTCCCTTTTACAGCTGATGCTGTCAGTACCTATGTGCGACGTCCCATGTAATGGCAAGTTAACTATAAGCTTTTGTATGCAGGCCGGATGTCAGGTCAAGGAATAGAATACAACCCATATGTAAAGAATACTGCAACACTGAACAGAAGGATACAGGTGCATAACTTCTTTCCTAATCTATCCATCACTTGGCTATCTTTACCCGAGGGAAGAGCATTAACAGCTGGTAGGAGTTTACTTCTTAGTAGATATTGGGAAAAAAAAGGGTCTGCCAAGGGATTCTTGTATAAAACTTTAAATCTTCAGCCACTATGCAAAACCTATCATGACTTTTAGTGGCTGGTAGTGGAGAGTTAGGAGCAGTAGAAGTAGACGCAAAAGGCTCAAAAAAGGCCTCCAGGGACAGGAAAAACTGAAGCAGGGGTGACTACTTCTAAAAGATTATATCACCTTTTTTGTACATCATAATTTTTTTTGGATTCCTATTAAAAATGTTTCATAATGTAAGCAATGTTCCCCCAAACGAAACTTCGTCAACAAGGGAATTACAGAAAAGGAAGTCTTCATCACCAGAGGCCACCTGGTGTGGAGAGTGAATCTGAGAAGAGTTGGCCAGTGTGTTCATCAGAATTAAAATATGCCTTATCATCCTCTAAGGATGATTTCAAATGCATCTTTCGAGAGGCAACACAAATATGAGCAAAGAGCACAAAAGACATTGGTTTGAGTGTCATTATGGCCCTAAACACGCCCCGGAAGAAATTAGTCAACTCCTTCTCCTTGGAAACCTGAGTAGAGGAAATACTTTTAGTTTTATGTTTTTTCTTTTTAGGTCCGACATCTGCTTTCACAAGGCATGATGGTTCCAACCCCCGCAATACCTCAATTAGACACCCCGGTATTTACGGAACACCTTCAGGTCCTTCAGAAATTATTACAAGTGGTTCCCCCTTATCACCGGTGTTTGTAAGATTAATTATTTCAGATGTGTGTACCTCAGATGTCATACTGGACTTCTGAGGTGTCATGATAGTGGGCATCTGGGAAGGTGGGCATAACTTGGTTTCAAGACCTCAGCAGGTACATCACAGTCCAACTAGGCAAACATGATGTCCAGCCTAAGCCTCATAACAATTTTCTCTGGCATTGGCAGGAAGTCATGATGGAAGGATCTGCCATTTAACCTTGGGAAGGTGCTTAATGCACTAGCGCTTCCAAGTTAAGTGCTGGGGAAGGAAAGTTACACCCAAAAGGTTTTTGTAAGAACTGGCAAGTAGTGAAATTCTTACAATTTTGCTCTGCATCTAAAGAGAACAGGCAATGGGAATGGAGATCCTTGCAGGGAATCTGCCTACCAGTTACTCTTATCCCCTAACATCTACTACAGTAACAAACACCAAAGATAACAATAAAAAAACAAAGGTGGTTCCCAACGGAGGCACTTACATGAACCACTGAAGGCCAACAATTCCTTCTTCCTTCGGCTTTTCCAGTTAGGGGTCGCCACAGCGGATCACCTGTCCACTCATGATTAGCAGTGGAATTTTTTATGGTGTCGAGTTGCCAGCCTGGCATCCAACCTTCCACAGAAGAGAGACACACGCACGCACAGGGCCAAATTAGTGTGTCCAATCCACCTACAGCAGGTCATTACAGATGTGGGAGGAAACCGGAGCACCCGGAGGAAACCCACACCAACACAGGGAGGACATGCAGACACCACACAGAAGGCACCTCAGCCGAGGATCAAACTGGAAAACCTCTTGCTGTGAGGCAGCAATGCTAACCACTGCACCACTGCAGCCGCCAGAAGGCAAACAATGCTAAGGACCATGAATAAAACACACTGATGGATGACAGACCTGCGTTCAGTCTCACAACAAGACAGTCTGAGGTTTTCTACTCATACATCCACATATGTAAAATATGCCCACAGGCTTAGGTCATACATCAAACATATGGCTCTATGGAAAGTTTTGACCTTGGTAACCTGGCTAGCTATCCATGCTATTTGGCCAGATAAGCAGACAGTGTAGAACACTGCAACAGTGATCTAATGAAAAACATCTAAGGTCCAGGTACTCAATGATCCAACCATTGTGACATTTTTCGAAACTGGCTTGAATTCGGAAATTTGTTCTTTTATCTCAGTCACCTTAAAGACCTGGACGTCGAAGACTTTCCTGCAACATGGGTACTAAAACAGTATGGAATTTGACCAATTCATATACCTTATGTGAATATCTTTCAACCAAAGCCCTGAGAAAATGAAGGAAAATTCATGGGTGCCCAACGAAAGACTTGGCAACGGT